>NC_134402.1:57973284-58148284 GCF_038048845.1 Mixophyes fleayi
TGTACATATGTGTCCCTGACATATATTTAAATGACTTGACCATTATTAGATAGTTGTCCCACACTAGCAATAACCATCATTTTGTATCGTACTGCCGCTGGTGTTTACCACGGCTCATTGGTGGGACCTGGTGAAACCTCCCTGCTAAAGTAGCTAAAAACCTTACCGCCAATATATCTCATTCCTCCTGCTTTAACCCTTTGATAAATTAAAAGAAGAGCTGTGATGGTCATTCTCTGTTTTCTCCAGATTTGTGGCTCATCACAGCTTAGTCAATAGACCCCTAATTCTTTTATAGGTAAAAAAAAGCAATTCATTATGCAACAAATTGCAGTGATACAGGGTGAGTGTTGTGACTATAGCATGGATTGCAATGTGTGTGTTGCTGGATCAGTATGTACACACTTATTTCTCTAACACGGGAAAATCTCTCTGTTTCATACAGTGTTTATGGTTTTAGGTACGGTCATCCCTTCCGGTAAAAGAGAGGATCTTTTAACATTTATGTCTTTTGAAAAAGACTGAAAGATGTCTTTGTGGTCATTGACCAAAGACCTTTTGTTCTGTGCAGTTTAAATGTGACTATTCTTTGCCTCTGTGTTGTTCTATGATTTCTTTTGCAACTACCTAAAATTTTTTAAAATAAACGTTTATATACTTACGGATGTATGTATGGTCATGAAAGCAATAATCTTACAACACAGACCCGTACTGTAGTGTCAGACAGGGTAAATACCATATAAGAACAGCTGCTGTTTCAAGAAAGGATTTCTATCATGTTCAGTAACGAGGCTCCCAAAAATCGTGTGTGCGCCAATGTAATATAAATTTATAGCACACATTATTAAGTTCTTCATTGTGCAAGCTCCTGGCTTAATAAGTAAATCTTGGAAGTTTAAGATTTGATTTGTCTTTTTCTCTGTGGCTCATGCACAGCAGATGTAATATGAAAATAGCTACTCCAAAAGTGAGAAAAACAAGTTTGCTCTCCCCAAATGTAAAGTAATACGTATCATTGAAAGGAAACAATGTATTCGATAAAAGGACAGCAACCCCGCTCTCTGGACCCAGATAAGGACACACGTGGGTATAATAAGGAGTTTCTGGTCTCCCAATGTCCTCAAAATGCAACTACTAAGAGAATCTCCCACAGCAATATAATGTGGTAGCAGTGGCGGATCCAGGGGGGGGCAATCCGAGCAATCACCCCCCTCCCTCCCCCCTCCCCTCCCCTAGCAGCACAAGGCTATCTTTAAATTGCGTCCAAGACACTGTTCAAAACGGGTGAATGGGCGGGGCCAACCGGAGCCAGACAATCACAATGCAGGAGTGGCGTGATTATGCTAAATCCCCTCCCCCCTAAAAAGTCTAGATTCGCCCCTGTGTGGGAAACACTAACGCTGAATGGAACAATCTGAGGGGGCTATTTGTGATTGGTGGCTAGTGGGTGGCAGTAAGAATCATTTTGCATCGCTCCATACCGCTGACCCCTGTGTGGCTATTGCACATGTGCGGCTACGGTCGGGCATAGGGATGTCACCCAGCAATGGATGAGTAGCGGCTTCTCTGGCAATGATGGAGTCCTCAATGGTAACCTAATACCATTTTATGATGCCGTTAGTTTGTAAAGGCTGGCGGGGAAAGCAAAAGCTTTTCACTGCTTGTTAAATTTGGTCACATTTCAGTCACCATAGAAGTCTATGGGGACTGCAGTGACCAGCGTTAGGTTAAGCCCAGAGACGTCTCTGATGTATCCTGCTTTAGCCCCTTGATACATTAAAAGAAGAGCAGAGGTGGCCATTCTCTGGCGAAAAACAGCAGCTTCTCCAGATTTTTATCTCATTGCAGCTTAGTAACGAGACCCCACCCGAGTCTGCAGACCTAGTGCACATAGCTAGTATGAAGCTAAAATTCTTATTAAAAGGTGCTACAAGGACTAGCAATCTGTCTCCCCTTTATTTCACCTTCTGGCTTCCTCAGGGGCAACGGGATGATGATGTGCTTTAGTAAGCGGAGGCCTTTGGACATTTGTGTTCACAGAACTTTGGCAAGTATAAAACAGACAAATAAATATACAGATTTCTAAGGCTAGGTACACACTGGAGAATTTTCCGACCAATCTGTTGTCTACAATGACTGTACCTACGACTGAAGGTCCGACCGGTCGGGTGATTCATTCATGCATACACACTACACACGATTTACCTTCAGATCCGTGCTCTTCATCTGATCATATAGTTGTTTAGAGAATGACAGCACAATAGTCAGTCATTCATTTATTCCTGTCACACTGATTAACCACCTTGTTATAGCTATCCACATGTCCTTACAAATTTCGTTAGCTTCTGTGACTTTGAAACAAAATATTCAATCTCAGAACGAATGACCAAACTATTCCATCTACGGCACTCTCTACAATTAGTCAGCGGGACATGTTCATTGGCTGAAAAGACCGTGGGGCCAATTCAATTGCGTCGAGAATAACGTAGCGTTAACAGTATTACCGTTCATACGGTAATTTTAGCCTGGATTTCATCTCGCATCTCAGGGAGCCGCGAGTAAAAATCCACTGTTGAAATTACCGTATTAAGGGTAACACTGTTAACGCTACGTTATTCTCGGCACAATGGAATTGGCCCCCATGACTCTGTTAACTCTATGGAGACCGTGATTGTGAGTGCATTCACACTGTATGATCGGAAAGTGATTGGAATAAGATTATTAAGCAGTGCAACCAACCAAATGAAACTACAATCGACAGTTTGGACTGACTGTCGTTTATCATGTGACTATACACACTAACGCGATATGTAGCCGAGCGGTCGTTTATTGGGTGATTGGCCAGATAATCTGCTGAAAAACCTCAGTGTGTACCCAGCCTTACTGGTATTTTACTCATCAGGTTTAATTCTTATTACAGGACAGTCCTTCTAAACTTTTCTGAAAGCACAAGCTGCCCTCCCCATTCAACGCTAAATGGTTTTGTTGCCGTGCTAGTAAGACTGCCTCAGTTTTGAGCATATACCCTGATGGTTTGCTGACGGTGAATGATTTGCATTGAAGGTGCTTCAAAACCTTTACTAGAACTGCGAGAACATTAACACCTGGAACTATTTCTCATTGGACTTTCTTTTTTTATGGTTTATTGGACAAACATTGTTAGTTGTTAACCCCTTAATCCAAGATAACAGTTCTAGGATCCAATTATGTGTCAATATTTTATGTTATTGGGTGGATGGAATAAAGGGAAATTACATAAAAAAACCTATTTTGAGCGCATACACTTTTTAAATAATGTGTAGTGTTCTCTTTCAGACTTTTTCCTGCATTATTACAAGTTTAGGAAGAGGACATGCATCATATCATTTGATATAACTAAACTGCAAATTTGCTAATCCGTGCGGGTTCACGGGTTGCAAAATATGAACCAATTTCTTAGTCACTTATGGCATCTGCAAGAAGTTCACAGCTGGTGCTAGAAAAAGGAAGGTTATCTAGAAAAGAGACACACAGAGAAATTTTACACAGTCCCACTCTCCAGTAATCTCATTGAAGACCAATGCAGTCATCTTCTCCATAACATAGAACAATAGTCAGCCACACACATGATGTGAAATATCTCAAGAAATTTTACACATATATATAGGCAGGCCTCAGCGCAGTAGATCCAAAGTTAAACATCATGACACCCTGCCAGACATATTATGACACCCCACCCCAGGCACATAATCACACTCCACACCCAAGCAAGTAATGACATCTTACCCCCAGGCACATTATGACACTCCTGCCAGATACATAATGACACTACCCAGACACATTATCACACCCCACCCCCAGACAAATTGTGACCCTCAGCTTTAGACACATAATGACACCCCCCAGACACATCATCACACTCCCCCAATCATTACAGTGCATGAATGTGACACAAAGAGAGCACAAATGTTCCCCTACTCTCATGACGGATTCAATACATAAATGAGGCTCCTGTGTATTCTAGGAGAAACATGAAAACATTGAAATAAATGTTGCCCACAGAGCTGCCGCTTACTGGATGCTTTTTGTTTTACGCACCATTCTCTGTAAACTCTACATCAGTGTTTCTCAACTCCAGTCCTCAGGACCCACTAACAGTGCAGGATTGCCAGGTGACCAGTAAAGTAATTATACCACCTGCTACTCTGTGTCAGTCAGTAATGAATACACCTGTGCTCCAGCAAGGAGATATGGAAAACATGTACTGCTAGGGGGTCCTGAGGACTGAAGTTGAGAAACACTGCTCTAGAGACTACTGTATGTGTAAATCCCAGGTGATAAGCAGTTTCTGAGATACTCACACCACCCTGTCTGACACCAACAATCATGCTCCTCTCCTTTGCCCCTCACATTCACTCTCTCGCCAAATCCTGCCGTTTCCAGCTTCGCAACATTGCCCGCATTCGGCCCTTCCTCTCCCAGGATGCCACCAAATCTCTCGTCCACTCTCTGATCATCTCCCGCTTGGACTACTGCAACCTTCTCCTTATCGGCCTCCCCCTCTCTAATCTCGCTCCCCTTAGATCTGTACTTAACGCCGCTGCTAGGCTTATTTTCCTCTCTCGCCGTTCCACCTCTATCTGCCCACTCTACCAAGCTCTTCACTGGCTCCCCTTCCCCTACAGAATCCTTTTCAAGCTCCTCACTCTGACTTACAAGTCCCTCGCCAACTCCACTGCTCCCTACATCTCTAACCTTATCTCTATTCACACTCCCTCCCGCTCACTGCGATCGTCCAACGATCGTCGCCTCTCTTCCCCTCTGATTACCTCCTCTCACGCACGTATCCAAGACTTCTCCCGCGCCGCTCCCCTCCATTGGAACAAGCTCCCCCGCGCCATCAGAACTTCCCCTAATCTGTCCTCTTTCAAACGAACATTAAAAACCCACCTTTTCCTTAAAGCCTTCCAGTCTCATGCCTAAACTCCCACCGGTCGGCTACCTCTCTTTCTCATCCCTTCTCCCCCTTCCTCGACTCTGTCTCCGTTTCTCCCGTCTCTCCGTCTCATCCATGTGTCTGTCTGTCTTCCCCTCCCTTTAGATTGTTCGCTCCTTTGAGCAGGGCTCTCCTACCTCCTGTTTTCATCACTTTTAACTGCGCTCTCCAGCTACTCTGCTCAACTCCTCTCGGTCCCTCTGCCCTCTGTCTCCTCTCGCTTCTCTCCGCTCCCCTCAGTGACTCTCAACCTGTCATCTGTGCCCACCCTCTTGGGCCATAGTTACCTGCCTATACTCACTTTTACCCTCCCTCCCTCTCTTTCATGCTGTGCCTGAGCCCCCAGAGTTATAGTGCTTACTGTTACTTGTACTGTGCTGTTTCACCTTGTACTGTGCCATTGTTTGTCCTTGTACAGCGCTACAGATACTTTGTGGCGCCCTATAAATAAAAATTAATAATAATAATAATGCTACAGTCAGTCACTTAAAGCATTTTTCTTCCCCATTCTTGTGTTTGGTTTGAATAAACAGTGACTCTCTTAACCATGTCTGCATGGTTAAGAGGGTCAGTGCTTGCTGAAACATGATTGGCTGATATAAACTCTTTTATGTTAGATAATTCGTGTTAGTGGCCCTTTAAGATAGATGACAGAAGAATGATCCAGAGAATGAGCAACTGTGAAGTCTATGGTCTCTGTCACGTCTGCCATAGATGACATATATCCTGATATAGACACCATAGTGACCTGCGGTCTGCCCTTTTTAATTACATGATGCATACGTGAGAGACCTGTACTGAGCACAGACCAGACTCAGTGCTGTAACCCTTGAAAAGTATTGTTTCCTCCATGTGGTCTACTTACACAGTGCAAACAGAAGAGAAAGGACTGGACTGTACATAAACCAGTCTCACTGTTCTAATAATTAGGACAATAAATGGATGTCATATTAATCCTGCTGTTATGACACTTTTCCTAGAGATTCGGGCACACAGGATCATATGCAGACTGGAGGAAATACATGACACAATTTTTACACAATTGTGACTTTATTTCATTGCAGAATGGAATGCTCATTATGTGGTATATTGAGTTGCAAATGACAGCATTACTTTCAACAGATGTGATGCAGTGTGAATCCTGCTGACTGCTGGTGCTCTGAGTAATCTGTGTAATTGTGGTGGTTTTGGGAAGTGCATTCTGATGTTTTGAGCGACCATCCTATCAATATTAGACCACCACTAACTAATGTCATGTTTCTCCTAGGATACTTTTGGAGCCTAATTTATGCATTGAATTAGTCATGAGAATAGGTGAACATTTGTGCTGTCTTTATTTGACACGTCACATTAGTTCACTTTAATGGATGGTGCAAAGGTGTCTCATTGAAAATGTCCAATCTAAGGGGACCGCAGACAATAGGGGCAAATCAAGTGATTTGTATGAATAAAGAGGTTCTGCATTTGCCTGTTAAACTGGAACCACCTACAAACTACCCCATCACTCTCTACACCTTAAAGCTCTTATCATCACCATCATCATCAGTTATTTATATAGCGCCACTAATTTCGCAGCGCTGTACAGAGAACTCACTCACATCAGTCATGCCCCATTGGAGCTTACAGTCTAAATTCCCTAATACACACACACACAGACAGAGAGAGACTAGGGTCAATTTGTTAGCAGCCAGTTAACCTACCAGTATGTTTTTGGAGTGTGGGAGGAAACCGGAGCACCCGGAGGAAACCCACGCAAACACAGGGAGAACATACAAACTTCACACAGATAAGGCCATGATTGGGAATTGAACTCATGATCCCAGTGCTGTGAGTGAAGTTCTAACCACTGAGCCACCGTGCTGCCCCGTGCATGCTCATTATACATGCTCATTGCTCAACATAACATCTTGTTTCAGAGCTCAAAGAATTATAGGGCACATTAAATTGACTAGACTGTATTCGACAAGTAATACCCCATGCATTCAACACCTCCCATCAAGGAGTAACATTTTGCATCATGCCATTGCCGTCTTGACATATTAATCCAAATGGGACAGAATTGTATTGCTTGGTCCACATTTTTGCATCTTAATAGATTACCTTTGCAGATTAGCAATAGTGGAGGCAATATAAGAGACGGGTACCCCTGCGCAACACTTTTGGAAATACTCTCGGTAATATACAGCAATGTGCAAAAGTTTTAGGCAGGTGTGGAAAAAATGCTGCAAAGTAAGAATGCTTTCAAAAATGGAAGTGTTAATAGTTTATTTTTATTTAACAACAAAATGCAATGTGAATGAACCAAATACAGATCAAAATCAAATAATTTTTTGGTGTGACCGCCCTTCATCAATGCATCAATTCTTCTAGGTACACTTGCACACAGTTTTTGAAGGAACTCGGCAGGGAGGTTGTTCCAAACATCTTGGAGAACTAACCACAGATCTTCTGTGAATGTAGACTTGCTCAAACCCTCTGTCTCTTCATATAATCCCAGACAGACTCGATTATATTGAGATCAGGGCTCTGTGGGGGCCATATCATCACTTCCAGGACTCCTTGTTCTTATTTACGCTGAAGATAGTTCTTTATGACATTGACTCTATGTTTGGGGTTCTTGTCCTGCTGCAGAATAAATTTAGAGCCAAAGGGCTGGAGAGCAGTACAATAATGAGTTTCTGCAAGCAACAGTGAAGCTTGGTGGAGGTTCCTTTCAAGTTTGGGGCTGCATTTCAGCATATGGAGTTGGAGATTTGGTCAGGATTAATAATGTCCTCAATGCTGAGAAATACAGGCAGGTACTTTTCCATCATGCATTACCATCAGGGAGGTGTATGATTGGCTCCAAATTTATTCTGCAGCAGGACAAGGACCGTAAGGAAGAACAAGAAGTCCTGGAAGTGATGATATGACCACACAGAGCCCTGATCTCTTCATCATCGAGGCTGTCTGGGATTACATGAAGAGACAGAAGGATTTGAGCAAGCCTACATCCACAGAAGATCTGTGGTTAGTTCTCCCAAGATGTTTGGAACAACCTCCCTGCCGAGTTCCTTTAAAAACTGTGTGCAAGTGTACCTAGAAGAATTGATGCTGTTTTGAAGGCAAAGGGCGGTCACACCAAATATTTTCTTGATTTAGATTTCTCTTCTGTTCATTCACTTTGCATTTTACTAATTGATAAATGTAAACTATTAACACTTCTATTTTTGGAGGTATTCTTATGTTGCAGCATTTTCCCCACACCTGCATAACACTTTTGCACAGTATATTAACACACTCCTTTAATTATCTCAGTACAAGTTACTGGTGGGGACAACAGCACAATAAGATTGTGCACCAGTTCAAAGCCGTCTTTTTGGAATTAAGTAAACTAATCTACATACATTTCAAGTTTTGAAGTCTAATAAAGCAAGCCTTCAACTGAAATATTGCTGCTAAATCTTCTCAAATTAAGGTTACTGAATTATCTACCATATAATGTGAACCTGACATTTTTTTTAAAAAAATAACAGAAAGAAATAAACATATCTTCTATATGCAAACTAGTAATTCTCACATCTGTTAAAGTAACTTGCCATTGGGTTTACTGACAATAACTGCTGTGTTTACTGCCAAAATAAACTTTCCCTGATTATATTTAAAGACCAGTAGCAGTACAGGTGCTGTTACAGATGGCAGGCACAAACCAGTCATAATGTAGATTCACTTAAGATGATTGCAGGAAGATGTTGTGTTTAGTATCAAATTAGTGTATTGCATCTAGTAGAACTATTGACTTGCAGAGTCCAGTGCTGGCCCAAGCTACAGTGTGACCGGGCAACTTCCCGGGGCTCCTGATTGCATGGGGCACCAAAATAACCAATGTTTTAAATTGTCTCCTTCTATTTTGTGACACACAAGCCGGCCCTGGAAATGTATAGAAATTATTAGAAATCTGCAGGTCACTTAGAGAGATCTGCTATACAGATATCTGTGTTAGTTTCAGTCTAGTTGTCTGTATATATATATATATATATATATATATATATATATATATATATATATAATGTGCTGTTATTTGAAATGTTTGGCCATTACTCTGATTATAGTCTTTAATTTATTTCCAACAATTGCGTCCATGGCCCCAAATGAGCTATATTGTAGGCGAGGGAAAGTGAGAGGGCAATAGCTGTCTATTGGTCCGCGCTCTCACTCATCCTCAAGGCTGGAGACTGAGTGTGTGTGCAGCAATGGCTTTTGCGGAGGCTGGGAGCACAGCCTATGTGGTACTCCAACAGGGGACAACGCAGGATTTGTAGAGGGGGTTTCCACAACACACCGCCAGTGGGCGTGACCAGCATGCATGGGGGCGTGGCTATAATATTAGACAGTGCTTGGCTGCTCTCCAACTCTTCATATCCTTATAATATACATGGGCAATGCTGCGTGCATTACTGTTAGATGCACGCAGCTCTCCCTTTTTCGAGCAGAGCCGTGTGAAGCGGGAGCAGGGTCCATCCACCTCAATTATACAGTGCCCCAAGCTTGGATGGGGGGGTTTCCAGGCACTAGGAAACCTCCCTCGGTTTGCCTATGCCCAAGAAGCGAAAGTATCGGAGACTGAGATTCATCTTGGCAGGCCGGATCAGGATAAGTCACTTATTATAGGGAATTGCAGTCTCAATGATCTTTTGTTGGATCATAACAGAGCCACAGCTCATGAAGCACCTGATATTATCCCATCACAGAGATGTGCAGGCTATCTTTCCACTGTGTATGTTGGCTACTAATATTGGCCAATTTATTTTCATGTATTCGTTGCTCAATGCAGAAATCAGTATGTGTTCTTATCTTGTGTACTGTATTCAGATAAGTATTATTATCACGTTCAGTAGTGAGTTCATAGTGTGTAGGTGGAGTATCCTAAGTCTGTACCAGATATAATAGAATTATTATCTGGCCCAGTGGTGTGTTCATATTGTGTAGGTGGAGTATCCTAAGTCTGTATAGGTTTAATAGAATTATGATCTTGCCCAGTGGTAAGGTCATATTGTGTAGGTGGAGTATCCTAAGTCTGTATAGGTTTAATATAATTATATTATGTCCACCTCCAGAGGTCAGGTCATGTTAGGTAAGCGTAGTACTCTGTCTGTACAGAATGTAATAGAAATATGATTTTGTCCAGTTGTAAGGTCATATTGTGTAGGTGGAATGTTCTAAGTCTTTATAGGTTTAATAGATTTGTATTATGTCTACCTCCAGAGGTCAGGTCATGTTAGGTAGGTGTAGTGTTCTATGTTTGAACAAAGTATAATATAATTGTATTATAATCATGTGCAAAAGTTGTTTCATGTTAGGTAAGCGTAGTACTCTGTCTGTACAGAATGTAATAGAAATATGATCTTGTCCAGTTGTAAGGTCATATTGTGTAGGTGGAGTGTTTTATATCTGCATAGAATTCAATAGAATTGAATTATAATCATGTCCAGTGGTCGAAGGTGAAAATTCACAAGTGGCTGTATGGAAAATGTAAATGAATGTAATTTGATAGTTTTGCCATGACAGCAGTATGAGAAGCGGCATGATGTTCCTCATCCGGTGTTTATAATGCCCCCGTGTTGCCCACACACAGACCGCAGTGCTCTGACATGAAGGGGAAGCAGTCGGCTGCTTCTTACCTGTGAAGCTGCCGCTTCTCCTCCATGATTTGCTGGGAGTGTAACGCTTGACTATGATGTCACAACCAAGCACCACACTGACACTTTGAGGAGCAGCGGATGACGACACCACCTCCTGATTGCTAAGGTAAGAATCAGCGGAGGTGAGGGAGCAAAACATGAGGGGAGATGGGAGGCGCCACTTAGGGCGCCCTCAAAGCCAATGCCGGTACTGCGAGTGTGGGGTGTTTTGCTTTCTCAGGTAAGTAATACAATATACAGTACATCATACAAGCACAAGTACTGCACATGTGAACCATCACAATAACAAGTAGACACAGTACATGAGCGCTATTGTGTGCTGCACAAGTCTATATATCGCTTGCCTCTCTGCAGTTGAACAGATGAGGTTTCCAGGAATTGCACCTAAGAATTGCCTACCTTTAATTGTTTTGGATCTTCTCATGAAATCACCATTACCTTAATGTGAGCATTGTACTCCTTTTTACCCCTTCATATAAAGCAACTCAAGCAATTAAGGAGAGAAGGGTGACTTTCACTTAAGTGACAAGTATTCAGTTATTGTAGGTTTTCTCTCTGAGTGCAGGTCTGCACAACATTTCCAATCTCCAGACTTAGTGGTATGAGGACTAGGCATTAATCCCCCACACACATATGTGAACTGCTTATTGTACATCCTAGTCCTGCCTCTATTCTGAGAAACACTGGTGTGTTTCAGTCACACAAGTGATCGCAAATAGCATAACATATCTTAAACTGCAGGTGTAAGTATTGCATAGCCCATCATCAAAGACAGTCAGTGGGGTGTACAAGGTCTTCGTGGGTACAGACCTTATATACTAAAGAGTCACTTGGCACTCTGTTCTGTTCTCAATGACTAAAATTACTTTGAGGGTGCCTTAAACATCGGTTGAGAACCAGTTTCTAAATTTACAGTAATATTCTCAATAGACATACTTGATTAAAGGTTTTGAAACATCAAAGGGAATTAAAGTCACTTTTCCATGTGTTAAACGTGCTACTGAGGGTAACGTAGGCGGGAGACTTTACTGGCAGAACAAAGCTATAGGCTGCAGTTCTCCTTTACAGAAATAGAGGAGCCTGACTTTATTAATCGACTGTAGGCATAAATCCATTTTCATTTTTTTTTAAAGCAATCAGTGGAGTTTTCTTTTAAATTATCTGTGCTAAAGGGATCTTCAGATTTGGGGTAGAATTAGGTATTGGTAATTTTCTTTGTACAAACAACAAAAAAAGTCTTTATTTTTTCTTATTATTATTCCACAACAATTCCACCACAGAATAAATGGAGCATGTTTTACTAACAATCAGAAGAATATTTTTCATTATTTTTTTGTTAAGATTGTTTAAAGATTGTTTCACTGCTTATTTAGGGTGGATCCTTTTGTCTAGTTGTGTAATTAGGGGAATGGCTTTTAGTGTACTTGACACATGTTAGTTTGTGCATGTGTCTGTCTTTGGAGTTTCCTATATGATGATGTTAGTGCAAGAGACTGCTGAGGACTTCACTTGCTATTAACTACTTCATGATCGGAGGGAATCTCCCTTTCATGATCAATCTCCTTTTCTAAGTTTGGGGTGAGTCTGTTTTGCCTTTTGGCTGTTTTTTGTTTGTATTTATTTGTAAATGTTATGTTGTTTTTCTCTGGAGAAGTCGGGCTTTCTTTTGTTAGAATTTTGGAATAAATATATTTTCTTTATCCAGGGTAAAATAGGCAGAATTAGAGAGAAAGCCTTCGAATAACCTATTTGTAACTTTTACACAGCACCATCCCCTAAATTTACCTAATGGTGTAAGCAGCGAGATCTCCGGAGATGAACAATACCAAATAGGCAGCATATTCTAAATATGAAGGGATGCTAGGGCTGTAGCTAAAAGCTGCATATCTTTTAGTTATTTACTTGTACTTTGTCACAGACCCCGGTTTATTTTATGTTTAGTTTTAAATCATCTCCCCATTGGCCTACACTAAAGGATTCAGTGAAGACACCACATTAGGAACACAATGGATAAATAATAGTCACTGGCCATATCCAGAAGATAATTCATATGAATCCACTATTGCAGATCAGCAGCACCACCGTAATAGAGAATGAGCAGCAATAAAAGCAGGAATGTCTTACAAATACACCACCATATCGGAGCAATAGTCAGAGCAGCACGGGAGGCACTAGACGCAGCAAAGAAAGAGGAACTCTGTTTAGATCAAAGTGTATTGAATAACATGTTTACACTTACAAACATTCCGGTGCAATCTCCTTAAGGCTCTATGGGCTATCTCTCACCACATGACATCATCTCTCACCACATACTACTGAGGTCAGGACAGGGGTTCACCTATAAGCCCATGTAAGCCAACCATACATTTCGAAATACTGATTTATTCTACAGGCTGTTCAGGACATGGATGTGTGTTTGGTGAAACTGGGGCCTATTAGTGCAGTCGGACAATGACTAAACACATGCCCATAGTGCTCATGTTTTGCAATTATCAGCCATGGCGACTGTTTTGCGCTACCCATGCTGCAATATCAGACTATTTGCCTGATTTAGCTGCCTATATTGCAGCATATGTTGCTAGCAATAGCTCTGGAATTAGTCTTTGATCAGTGGTAGCATTTATCTCTTCAGTGTTTCAGTATAGAATAAGTTAGAAGAACAAAATCCGTTCATAGCAGCCAAGCGTTTACTTTTAAGCATAATTATGTTTTGGGTTAGGGGCCTGATTCATTAAGGATCTTAAATGAAGAGGTATCTTATTTCAGTCTCCTGGACAAAACCATGTTACAATGCAAGGGGTGCAAACGAGTTTTCTGTTTTGCACATCAGTTAAATACTGCCTGTTTTTTCATGTAGCACACAAATATCAACTTTAAATTTCAGTGTACAAATAAGCTATCAAGTGTTTGTGTGCTACATGAAAAAACAGTCAGTATTTAACTTATGTGCAAAACAGAATACTAATTTGCACCCCTTGCATTGTAACATGGTTTTGTCCAGGAGACTGAAATAAGATACCTCTTCATTTAAGATCCTTAATGAATCTGGCCCCAGGTGTTTTACACTGTGTACAATAAAGTGCAGTTCGTTGTTACAAGTAGAATGAACAGATGTGGGAGCACTTTGCAGCGGCAGGTTGGTATTTCAACTTCAGGGGCACTAAGGCCCCTTCCTCATATATGACTCATTTTGGGAGGGTTACCTCTCAACCTACACAGTTATCCATGAAAAGTTTCACTTCTCAATCATGTTGTTTTCTATTACAAAACTGTTCCTATATTGATACTTCAATTTGTCAAACTTTGTATCGGGTAGGGCTGGCAATTTTTGACCCGGGAGGCAAGACTCGACTCAGCAATCTATTTTAAAGGTTAAAAAAATGCAGGTGGCCTAGTGACTCAGCCTAAGGTAGCCCACTATGGGACCAGCCCGGGGGGCCCCCTGCCACCCAGCCTGCCCCTGCTTTGTATACTGGTATATGAGAGAGACCCGTAAGGAAGCTGCAATATGCTTTCAATTTAAATTAAAATTTCAGCCACCTGATTACGTCAATTGCACTATATATAAAAATAAATTTTTTCTAAAAATAAGTTTTAACAATATTTATTTAATGTAATGCCAAATGTGTTTGAGGTCTTATAAAATGAAAGTTCCGATATTTACAAGTGCATGATAACATATGCAGTGTACAATAATGTTAATGCTCTTGGAGTTGCAATTCTTTGGATGTAGTAGAAATAAAATCACATGGACAACAAGCTAATATCTGATTGGTTGATATTGGTTACAGTACATGTAGCCTAATGGCACTGTTCTTTTTATTTTGTAAACCAACCCTACAGTTTGGAATACACTGAATATCAGAGGTATGTAACACATTTTACCTGTCAGGCAACTGGGCATCATGGGAGAGGTAGTTCCACAGCAGCTCAAAAGCCAATGATTGACTATTCCTGCACTATACAAATTCATTTTTACATTATGACCTCAGAGGACCTTCCAAGTTAACTTCCTGAAAATTGTTCTGGGTTATATATATTTACATTTCTTTAGCATACAGTATGTCTGCATCAGCAGGAACATAAATGACTAGTAAAATGTTTTCTGAATAGTTAATTAAGTACATTACATCAACAAACCTGGTGAGAATTATGGCACACAGATTTGCTCCTGCTATGTATTATCAATATTTTTCAAGACATTGTCATTAGATTCTATTATACTAAGTATTTATAAAATTCTGATTCTCAACTACCCTGTCTCACGTATGCACCTCATTGTCAACCTTGTATGTACCGGTTGTGGTTTTATGTAGGATTAGTTCTACCTACTGTCTAAAGCTGCTACGGTTTGTGGCGCCTTACAAATTAAAGCTGGTGATGATTGGCTCTGAGGCATGAAGGAAAATACATTATGCAAATATTAAAATAAGAAATCTGTAATGTTTAAATATCACTTCAGGTGGCGACAGCATGCATTGGTGTTATAAGTGCAGCAAGTCTTGTTTTTGGGCAAACAATTAGGTGTTACCTTATTTTCAGGAGGCTGCATTGAATCCCTCCTAGAGAATTGTCTTCTAGTCTGCATACACTGACTAGATGAAGACACCACATGGTGAGATGCAATACAGAACTGACAGACAACGAAGCATTCTTACTAGCTAAAGCTCACACCTAGTGCGTGGGACTCATAGTGCCTCGTCCACACAGGCAGACAACATTACTGCATCGTGTAGCTCCGTCAATGTGTAAGTAACAACCAGATTTGAGGGTTAGAGGTTTGAAGAACTTCTAGTTACTTTCTACTATGCAGAACAATATACTGCTTAGACACTAATATACTTTAATACCATATATAATATTTTTAGTTTATATATACGCTATATATTTAGAATATTATACACTCAAGTATAAACATTAAAAGGTAATTCATATGTTAAAGCTACTGTATTAATTTTTAAAATGTAATAGTGACTATAAACGAAGATTAATGTGTCTATTTGCCTGTATGTATTTAAGTAATTGAGCGTGAATGCAGAAATGTGGATAATGTTGGCGTTATTTATTTATTCTTGTAAGATTAGGCAGGGATTTATTTATTCAGTGTATGTTGGTTTGTTGTTTTATATTATAATTTGTGCTTTTGTGCAGCACCCTGAAATATGATTTAGCCTATACAAATACTGGATTATAACTGTAATACGGTCTGAGGCTACTTATTTAGCCATATGTGATCAGGTTTTCTGCAAATCATACAAACACTATTTAAATATTATCTGCAACACTGAAAATTAAATATTCTCGGCATTATCGAAACATGGCTGAATAATGTTATCATTTTTTATTTTTTTTCACATTTTGGCCATATTAAATTTACATACATTTTAAATACATGCCTGCTTGCTTTAGATAGTGTTTTTTGTTTTGTTTAAATTGTTATGGTTTATGTAGTGTTTTAAGATTATTATTATATTATTTTTTATCAGTATAAACTATTTTCATTAAATCATTTTTTAATACTTTATTACTATTTGGCAATAGACACAATGTGTGGTTTCCCAAAGAGTAGCCAATATGTAGGATAGCATATCAAGATATCTTATCAGATAAAAATGAATGCACTAATGTTTTAGATCTGTTAATTAATTATAAGTGATCTTTCACGCCAAAAGGTGGAATTGGTAACAGCGTGTGTCACAGAGCATGCAATAATGGGAGGTTGGAATTGATAAATGTACAGTTCTCGAGAGCTCCAAACCTTTATTGATCCCTTGTGAGTGTGAAATATGTTTATTATATTAATACTCACATGTGCTGTGCATTTATTTATCTGTAACAACCCCATTAAACCTTTTATGCTACGCACTCCTAGACTGATGGCAATTCTAGGTCATTTCTAGGATTTTGTAAAAGTTGGTTTAGTTGCTAGCGCTAGAGTTTTGTTGAAGCGTTTAAAATGGTGTAATTCACTTTTTAGGTCATATACATAAATGTATATTGATTGTCCAGGTAATATATAATATCAACCAGATTGTCTGTAGTCCATAGTATTGTTTTGATATACTTTTTTAAATAGATTGAAAATAATGGACTGAACACGTTTCATCTTTAAACATATACCACCTATGACCTCATAGTTCCTTTTCTGAAGTGTGTGTGCTTTACACTAATAGTATGCTAACCACAATGGGATAATATTGGCATATTGGCTCAATATCACCATTGTGTTGCCCCAAAACAAGCTGAAAAGTATCGAACACTATTGAAGAATTATTGGGCCCGTTCGTAAATCCACTTGGTTTTAGTCTGTTTCTATGATCATCTGCCGACTGCATTAACAGTCTACCATGGGATCGAGCAGCTTGGCCCTAGCCAGATCTATACAACTCAGCCACCAACTTGACCACTGACATGTTTAACCCATGTGACTAGCTTTAGTGTACTTACCTCTCTTCAAAACTTTGACCTGTAGCAACTACCTACTGACAGATATATGTGGATATAATTTGCAGAACATCTTATACAGTAACCAAACTGTATTTTATATGTTTTTTTGTTGCTTTAATGGACTGTCATGCCTTCTGATAAATATTTTCAATATTTAAATATTTGTCACTTTCCTACCAGTTCCTACTTTGCGGCATAGAATGTTTCCTTTGAATGTGTACTTTACAGGGATACATTGCTTATTGCTATTTATATAAAAAAGAAAACCATTCAGATCCAATTCAGAATTAATAGCCTTATGTTTTTTAAGAATTTAAAGGCACATATACTTTAATAAATGATGTATCATCTATACTATGAATGTTCATTTGCTTTGTAATTTCTTCAACATTAAATATAACATGCCAATGATGTAGTCAAAAAGAAAGGAAACAGCCATATGTGGTTACTAATTTATTAGCTAGTAGAAAAGTTACTTTGCGGTGAGCCAATAATATTTCAGATGAAATATTATCTTGAAATAATTTAATATCCTATGACATTAATAGAATTGTTGTTGTTTCCCTCAGAACTTTGATCCTGAAACATCACTGGGAAAGCGCGAGAGAAGCAGCCTTCACGCCGAACCCTGATGCTTTATTATAAAACACCTAGTGTGATTGGTCACCTATTCCTCACATCCTGGGATTGAAAGACTTCATGGGACTTCGTATGTTGAAGCCGCGGTCTCAGTAGCGGGCGTCATCTGTAGACTCTAGACTTTGTGAAGATGAACGCCATCAAATGTGTGTTGGTGGGTGATGCTGCTGTCGGCAAGACTTCACTTCTCGTTCGCTTCACATCCGAGAGCTTTCCAGACACCTACAGACCGACTGTCTATGAGAATACAGGGGTAGATGTTTTCATGGATGGGGTCCAGATCAGCCTTGGACTTTGGGACACAGCTGGCGATGATGCCTTCAAAAGTATCCGTCCCATTTCATTTCAGCACGCAGACATTGTCCTACTGTGCTTCTCGGTGGCCAACCACAGCTCGTTTCTGAATGTGAGGAACAAATGGATTGCTGAGGTCAAATCCCATCTGCCACATATCCCAGTGCTAGTTGTGGCCACACAGACTGATCAGAGAGAGGTGAGTCACTTGCGCGTACCGTGCATCAGCTCCGCTGACGGTAAGCAGCTGGCCCAGGATGTTCGAGCTAAAGGATACTTGGAGTGTTCAGCTCTTAGCAACCGAGGAGTCGCCCAAGTGTTTGAATGTGCTGTGAGGACTGCTGTCAACCAGGCCAAGAAAAGGGCCAGACGGAAGCGTTTCTTTGTAAATGAGTGCAAAATTATTTGAACTGCTTGTTCTGGCAGGATATATTTCCTCTGCAGTGAAAGCCAAGAATACTGTAGACATAGTAGTATGGAACGCATCCTTTTTACTAACGTAGAATTACTATAACTCCTTCACCCTACAGATTGACCAAGCTCAGATCTATTTTTATTTCTGGCTAGCTGCAGTGGTATCACCTTACTGCTTCTGAAGCAAAAATACTTTAGGGAGCAAAAAGTAACAGAAAATAGAGACTGGACTAAAATCAAAGCTGGAAACATTAATGAACGTTGCATTGTATAAAACCTATGAAACATATTTATTTATTGAGGTCCATTGGGGGAAAAAATAATAAATTGGATATATCAATTTCATGGACCTTTCTATGTAATGACGTTTAAAGGAAGAGAGCATCCTGCTCAGCGTATCGGGAAGACGTGCATGAATGTCCATTGACAACACATTATTAGCTCAGCTGAAAATGCTCGATTTACTGAATTGAATAGACCTGCTTAGCGCACAGTCACTAATGCAGGTCATAATCAAGACAGTCGGATGTCACCAACTTCAGATCGACTGCGACATTCACACACGTGATAACGTAACTTACCTAATATGTGTGTGCAGTTATGGCAAAAATATATTGCAGAAGCCAGTTCAAATTATTCTGTGCATGTAAACATGTGACCGCTGGGTTTTGAAAACAAGATACATTTTAAAAGTTAAATTATTGCTGTTAAAACATTGTGGGTAAATTAGGCAATTTTTAGTAAACTATTTTGATAATAACGTTTACACAAATATGTGAATTGTGAAACTTTTACATGAGACCTGTAAGCTCCAACATCATTGATTGGCTATTTGTCACATGTCAGCAAACTAATTGGTGAAGAGCTTTCTGTAAATGTCCCCATTAATCATTTATTGAATTGTTAGTGTTGTTATTCTTTGCAGGGGGAGGGGGAGGCATTGTAACAGCACAGCTAGGAACCTCTTGTCTTGATTAAAATGATTCAAATGCATGAAGGAAAAGTAGAACAAACATCTGGTTTTGTAATTCTAAATCTGACCACTCAGCGATATCAGGCAACTGGCCACAAAATTAAATGATAATCTGATTTGTATATACGGCTGGAAGATGGCAGCTTTTGGCCTATAAGTGCTGTCTTCCGATCTCACTACAAGTCCCAGGAAATCCCGTAAGAGATTTAGACGATCACCATGCGCACTGAAAGCCCGGATCTCATTCAGTTTGGACCACTACATTCCAAAATGGACAGAGATCCCGTTTTTTTGCAGTGGGGAAAATACCTTTGTGTGACAAGTGTTACGTAAGATAAATTGTGTATTCAATATATTACACTCATTATAGTAATTTAAATGTCTCATAGATATGGCATACAGTTCCCATTTCTTTAAGAACATTTTTGCATGGGAGTTTGGCCAAGACCACGGTGAGGCAAAAAGTCAATTTTTACATCCTATGTTACAGTTTAAATGATTTAATCTCCACGTTTTCATAATGCCATTCTTAAAATTTCTAAATCGTATTCTCAGACGCAATGTATCACAAAGAACTTGGTTTCTCTGATCATTCATTTAAAAAATAAACCATGTTATTATCCTATTATATAAAATGTGTGCCCAAAATAAATCTTGTACTTTGTATTACTGCACATTTCACTCTCTTTTTATTATTGAGCAAGTAAACCAAGTATTTGTTATGAATATATATTAAAATCTGTGTATTAAGGGCTAAAAAGTAGACATGAAATAAATGGAGTTTTTATAATTAAATATGTCCACCATGTAAACTTTCACTCCTTTTCAGCAAGTTGCATGTTTGGAAGAGGATGCTTCTATAACAGACTTGTTTACAGAAAATGCACTATCTGGATTGGTAAATTCGTACACAGGAGTAATACCAGTGATGTAATAGCAAGTCAAATAGCTCCAAATGTCTGCATTGGAGAGGGAAGGTAAAACTTTACATTTTAACAGTAAAACTTCAGGTTAATACTCAACAACGTATTTTACCTTCACAGTTATGAAAATATCAGTTTTGGAGTTTACTGGTCCTATAAGGTTTGCTAAAGAAGAACAGCTGCTTGAATGGTAATAGACAAACCCTAAGTTCGAGTGTGTTCGGTTCCCGAGGAACCGAGCCTGAGCATATCTAGTGATAAACCACCTATGTGCCGGTATACTGGTGTTGAATGATAAAGAAAACAAGAGCAATAGAGTAAGCATTTGTATGATGGCTGTCATCCAATGCAGTTCCTGAAGACATTTATATGCATGGTTAATTAGGAGTTTTTTCTCTTGCATGTCCAGGTATAAGCTAGTTTGGTGTGGGCCTGGCTAGATCCAGTTCTTAACAGATGACAGCATTATAACATTGTTAACATACATCTGCTAGATGTAAATAAAAATGTCCAAAATGCACCTTTGTCGTGAATTCTGCCCATGTTTTTCTATGTCAATTGGTCTGGCAATCTTTATATGGCTCAATGATCTTATTTTGAAGTCCCATCTGAGCTGTAGAGGTTTAATGACAATCTCATGACAATATAGCTATGAATATAGCAAATTCCCCATGTGATAGCCTCCTTAACTATAAAACAATGTTAATATCTAACCAAAACATAATTGATTGGTTGCAATTTCTAAAATCAGACACAGGCAGAGATGTGGCAGAGCAGCACAACCACAAAAACAACCAAATCAGTGAGCAATTTCACCATAGACATAAGGGGAAAAAATGACACTTCTCTGATAGTTCAGACACTGTGCTGAGCAGTAAGGTGACCATGCAGAGCCGACCTACCTGCAGTGCCAAACATTGAACCCATACATGCAGCAGTTAAAGTTACTGTTCAGAACAGTTTTCCATCCTACCAGATCAAACACAATCAGATTTTGATCTGATATAATGATACAGTACAATGTGGAACTGATAGATTTGACCAACCAAAATCATTACCATATATGGGAATCTTAAATGATATTTTGGAAATAATTCTGAGTTTTGGTCCAGAATGCATCTTGGGATGTGCTTTAGCCAGTTAATGTGACAATTGCATCCAACGAACAAGAAAAATGGCACTATGCAATTTCCCCATACACACAGAAGAACTAAAGATGCTGAAAATGACATCTAGGAAATAGAACAAGAGAACGGTTACAATACACAATACATCTGCAAAAGGACACAGCACAATTGTTAATTACTGGAAATTCTACTGCCCTCTCCCTTATCTCTCTTGTGTAGCAGTTTGTGAGTTATCTCTCACAGATGCTGATCATCGGAATTTAGAAGCCCCATCTACAATAATCACATGGATAATGTCACATCAAACTATAACCTACTTCAATTCCAGGACCATCCCTCTCATTAACTTAGATGTTTAGGATTTCCCCTAATACGGCTTAGTTTTGCCTTATTTGTGTCCTGATTTTGATCGAGGGGTTATTGAGAATGTCTTTATTACATCACTTTTGTGTGCTCAAAACTCGTTATTACATTGGTTAAAGTGTGCATAGAAATGCTCTTATCTGCAACTAGAAGGTACAGGTGGCATCCAACTTAAAAAATAGGAATGAGAGTAAATTTCTGACACATTAGAGGTGATCATCATCACCTTATATATATATATATATATATATATATATATATATATATATATATTATACATATATAATGTATGCATATCACAAAATTGCATTTGCACTGTGTTTTTACACTTTTGTGGTTCGGAGATCACAAGCACAGATTTAATCCCACAGGTTTGGCAGCATACACATATTGTATGCATCAATGCCTTGACTGAGTGTTGTGAGTCAATTAATGATGTAATCTGATCCTAATATCTGTGTAATGTCTCTGAAAATCCCATGGAAATTTATAAGGAATTTATACCTGTAATGTATACATTTACCAAGAAACCACAATATAATAATAACATAACAACAATAATATTGATAATGAGCACCAACATCATCATTATAATAATAATAGTAATACTGTGCTTTACTTTCAAAGAGGGTTCATTACTAATATTGCATCTTGGTGCAAAATTTGCACTAAACTATAGCGACTTGTCATTGTCTAAATAGACAGATAGAAGCTAATTGCTGATTAGTTGCTGTGGTTCACCTAAATGCAGACCCTCACGCCAGGTACCAACGTACCACTCATATTACACACGTAGTAGTCTGGTACAGAATTACTGTCCAATGCAGTAAGTCCGTCTGTGTTACCATGAGCAGATCACAGTTCCTGTAGTGACACTGAACGTTTTTGCTAATCTAGGGAAGGAAGTCGGGCCTGCGGTTGTCAGAGATATAACCAGCGACTGTATGAAACTACATTGCCAAATGGCATTGTGTCTCTCCACTAACTGTCAGTCACCAATTACCGTGTGTCAAACACATTCACAAAGGCAGTAATCTAATGTTGGGCTTTATAAATCACAGGTTATTAACACAGGGTATAGAAGGCTTCCTGAAAATCCCAGTTTGGTTAAACATACTGCTTGGGAAATTGAAGAATGAACAAAAAAAAGTAATAATAATTTTAAAAATAAAAGGGACAAGGTTGATATGGTAAACCAGGTGTTTTTGCAATTTATATTATGTAGCACATTACAGTCCCTGTCACAGGGGAACTTACAGTCTATATTCACACACACACACACACACACACACACACACACACACACACAACCCTAGAGGCAATCCATACATCACCGGAAGAAAATACAAACTAAACACAGACAGTGCCCTGGTCAGAATGAAGACAGCAACGCTAACCACTGTCCCACTGTACTGCACAATATATATGGCTGAGTTTTTATTTTATGTACACTATATGCATTTAACAAGTAAATGACTCCTGCCCATGATAATCCTGCATATTGTCCTGTAAGTAATCTGCACTTTTTGCCCAAAGTGCAGTGACTATATTTCTTAGGAAAATTCATCCAGTGCAGTATACGTTACTGTTATGAACAGAAAGTTATGAAAGACCAACAATTATTAAGTGTAGGAGGAATTGGAAATCCCCATAGAATGAGAATACTGGTTACATAGTGCAAAACATACCAGGGTCTGCAACCACACACAAATACTTTATAAATAACTGTATTCCCCTCCACTGACTCCCTTGTGCCTGCAGGCTGTTTGCACTCCCTTTAGTATGTAAGGTCTTACGTGCAGGGTCCTCTTCCCTCCTGTCTCTATACCACTTCTTCTCCTCCAACTTCACTGTACTAGCCAGTCCTGGTTTTACTCATTTATAGTTCTGTACTGTCTTACCCTGTATGCCCAAATGTTTGTACTCTGTACGGCGCTGCGTAAATATTGTGGCGCCTTATAAATAAAGGTTAATAATAATAATAATAATAATAATTATTATTAATAACAATAATAATAATTAAAACAGAAGTCCTATAACAAATTGATTCTTAACAACAGTTGCCTGCTGGATACCTTTTTGGGTGTTTCTTGGGACATACAATAATTTTTAAACACAGTAGAGTATTTTCTAAATATTTAAATGAAGGTGCAGCTATACAAATGGTCTCAAGCAGTTTTTGATGAAGTTGTTTGTGTATCCATCACCTATGGGTGCCTGTGTCACAGTAACTTCATTGCTTACATGTTATTATGTTGGCTAAGAGTTGGACTTAACTAACTGAAATAAAAAAAGGAATGTAACCATTTCTACCTCAGCATCATACCTGGGAGAAGTACTGTGAAGTTCTGAGATGAGCCCAACAAAAGCTATAAGTTATGGAAAATGCACATTTTTGTTAAAGATCCAAATGAAATAGTACAAAGATTCAGTTTTAACTCTAGTTCAGGGAGACCTACTGAGACAGTGGTGGGATATGTAGCAGAACTAAGGAAGCTCTCTGAAGATTGCATTTATGGAGTGACATACAAATGATCACGGCACAATTCGTATATGGCTCAATGAGGACAGAACACAGAATGAGTCTCGGCTTTGGAAACTACAGATAAACATGTAATAGACTTGCAAGTTACAGGTCAATAAGTTATAAACAATGGGAAAGCTACAATTCTCCAAACATAAATAGGAGATTTAAGAAAAGAGTCAGGATTGTTATTGTTGTAGAGGAAAACAGGGCCCAGCGCGATATAACGACATAAAATTCCCATTGTTGTAATAAAAATGTAAAAATACTAAATATCATAAGAATAAAGCATAAAGTATCCTTCTGTAGGGGTTCCACATAGTTCCTGAGGTAACCAGTGAGCTGGAGGAAGGAAGGAACGGATGAAACATTGCTTATTATACATAGTATCACAGTGGAAGACATGCTAAAGTACAGGTTAACATTTAAAACGTATAGAGGTGAAGCAGTTAAAATACAAGGAGCTAAAACAGTCAAGGTTGGTCACCAGAAACTGACACTGTAGTGATAGAAAGCTCAGGCCCACATTTACTGGGGAGAGGGTGGCTAAAAGAGCATGGAAAAGAGAAGTACACCAGAGAGCCTGATCCAAAAATTAATATTGCACCTAAATAAAGAATTGTTCAAAGAGGAAATATATACTTTAAACTGTTCTATAGTAAGGATTTATGTAGATTTAAATGTCACTCCTTGTTATTTCAAGATGCTATGAAAAGAAAAGAGTGAAATAAACAAGATAGAAAAAGAGTGACAAGGACGTCAGAACATGGGTATTATAGAACACACAAAACTCTCAGAAAAGACTGTTCCTGTCATAACCGTACTGAAAACAGATGGTTCTATAAGTATATGTAGTGATTATAAACTACCATAATTAGAGTTTCCAGACTAGAACAGTACCTAATACAAAGTATTAAAGATCTGTTTGCCATCTTAAAAGGAGGGAAACTATTCACAAAGTTAGATATGAGTCATGCGCATCAACAGATGGTCCTAGAAAATAGTCAAAAATATATGTAACTGTCAACAAAAAGAACCACTCAATATATAACTTTTTTGTGTATCTTTCGCTCCAGCTTTTTTTAAGGGACTATGGAAGGATTAATTCAAGGAATTCCACATGGAACTGTGTACCTGAATGATATTGTAATTACAAATGAACAATAACATCTAAAAAAATGTGGCTATTGGAAGCTAGTCAATAAGTTACTTATATGACTCAATTAGTGATCTACCTTGGTTATAAAGCAGATGCACCAGGGTTACATCCAATTAAAAATAAAGTTAAGGTAATGCAGAAGTTCTACCAGTCAAAACATAACTGAACTAAAAGCTGACTTCTGCTTATTAAATTATGAGTTCCTAGCAAATTAGTTGACACTGATGTCTTTGGATACTTTGCTGAAGAAAGGAGTATATATTGGCACTGCAGTATAGCACAAAAGACAACTCTCACCAATTCCAAAATTGTACATTTTTGGACACCAATAAATTAATAAATATGACTTTGGACGAAATTTCATATACAATGATCATAAACCTCTTATATCATATATATATATATATATATATATATATATATATATATATACATACACACACACACACATTTAGGGGGGTATTCAATTGTTTGCCGTGACCGCTGAAAAACGAGCGCTCGAAAACTATTACCGTTTATACGGTAATATTGCGCGTAATTACCGTTCATACGGTAATTTACTCGCTCAATTTCAGCTCGCTGCTCAGGGAGCTGCGAGCTGAAATTGAGCGAGTAATTACCGTATAAACAGTAATAGTTTTAACGCGCTCGTTTTTTGGCGGTCACGGCAAACAATTGAATACGCCCCTTAATGTGCTAAAAACAGTATTACCAATGGCGTCCCCTAGCATACAGAAGTAGGCTATAACTTTGACAGTATATGAATTCACCATTGTATACCCATCTGGACAAAAGTTGTCAAATGTAGATGCTGTAAGCCATCTATCTATGCCAGAGAACTCCATATAGTTGCACAATGATGAAAGAGTCTGACTCACGGACTGTCTTGGTGCATCCCCAATGACAACATTTCAAATACAAACATGGACGGGTAAAAATTCAATGCTCTCAATGGTTCAAGAATTTTGCTATGCATACTACCTGATGAACAACAAATTAAATCACGTTATAAATTAGGAAGGGACTTTAGTGTACAAAATGACATACTATACATACCCAAGTAGTCATTGAAACACAGGGTCGAGAATAGATAATGAAAGAACTTCACCACACTCACTCAGGAATCAGGAAAATGAAAAGACTTGCTCAAAATTACACATGGTGGTCAAAAAATGGATACTGATATTGAGAGGGGAGTTCTTAAAAATGGAAGTATCCACCATAATAAAACAACAGAGGATGCTTTTTTTTATATATATTCTGCAATGTAGGCAGTGCTGGTGTCTGTGGTATGCTGATGCCATGGCCATCTTTTCTTCCCCATATGTATAACCTACTGTATGCCATAAAAGTGTTCTGTTCTAACGTATCTCCTTGACTTACATATTGTTACACCAATTATCCCAAATGTAATTGTCACTGTGCTGATCATAAACAGGCAAACAAAACAATACTATTTGAAGCACCAGCAGAGAAACAAAATTTCAACTTTGATCAGATTGGGAAGCAGAGGGCTTTATAAAGGCTGCAAGCAGGTGAGGATTATTAGTCCTTATTGGCTTGACTTTTAGCAGTGCTGATTGCAGTAAGTGAAAAAGAATGTGCAGTTCAAGTGTTGACAGCATACTGCCACCTGTCGTCTGTACCTGATGTTCTTACATTGGCCTTAACCCCCTTCCTCTAGGAACGAATGCTGGATGTAACCTTCATGGCAAGCAGAGAAGATATGTGAGCATCAGTCGACTTAATCCATGAACAGTCCTCAAAGAACTGAAGCCCTTCCAGTGTACCAGATACTGCATGCTTCTCCTGGATCTGTGGATTCATTGATTGACGATGTATTGCTGGTGACCCTCTAGCTCAATTGTGGAAGGAATCATCTTCATTTTGGAACCGATCCTTCAACGCTGGTTGTGAAACACCAAGTGGATTTGAACGGAAGGTCATAATCATAGATTGTACGCCACTGGATTTATATTCCTGCAGATTGCATATGGACTGATGTACTTAGGCCCAGTTTGAATGAGGATGTAGTAGGGAATGTGTTTTATTTCTAATAACTTTTACTAATAACCAAATCTAATTATTTACTTAATGTAATTTCCAGATCATCTGCTATTTTCATCAGTTGAAAATACATACAGATCCTATGACATCTCAGATGTTCTAAGAAGGCATCTTCTTACTCAACCTTATTAAACATTTACTATGTACCACTACAACACATAAAGGAAGTCCCAGCTGTGACGGTAACGCGTCCCAACTACGAATCTGTGGGAACTTCTCATGAGATTCCCTTGTTTGACCGGGTTCTACACCACCCTAGTATCAAACATCTATTGACCTCCACATACAATAGCATACAAATCCATCCGTGTTAGTCACTAAATCCCCACAATTCTGTTATTAAACCCACCTTAATTTATTACAAATGTAGACAAACCATCCATTTATCCTTCTTCTCATTTATCAGAGACACAGGCATACATAGGGGACAAAATCATTAACTTTACAGAGATAACTCAGAGACCATATACAGTACATATGAACCTTACATACATTACATTATAGTTTGCCAGGCAAGATATTATAAGATGTTACTAAACCACTCTCAGACATGAGTACAGTTTAAATCCCAGCAACGGGTTACCCCATTATGTGCTGAGTTACTGTACTTCCATATTTTATTAATCATTTCTATGTGTATAATGCATGGGTAGATGTATGTTGGAGCACACATACCGCACCCATTGGTGTAAAATGGGCTACATTAATACCTCATGTGTATGTACAGTATTATTATTTTATTTGTAAGGTGATAGAATATTCCACAGATGTATTCTAGTGCATTTTGAAGTTAAATAAGAGGGAATGCTTGGATCCTCCAAAAATGTGCTCTTCTGCAAAATACATCATCTAATTGCTCAACGGTGTATAATAAGTGTAGCCCGTGGTATCAAAACAGACAAACCAGCTTATGCACTGCACTACACTGGTAATTACACCTATTGACGTTTCTGCACTATTCCTGCACAGACAATGAATGTCTAGTTGCATGCAGCTAAAATGTGTTCATGATAACATCTAAAACACAAGCTACATTTATTAATAATCTGCTGAAAATGAGGAAGTGTTCATTATACTTGACTATGCACAGTGTAAACTATCCTCACCCCAAATTGATTCCGCTCTTGTTACACCTTATTTCTTATGTTACATGTGCATTAAGCGGAGGAGGTGCTCCAGAGTGCTTTGTGCTTGTCACCTACTTAAAGTTTGTTAGATTGTTAATAAGTTGGATGAGGATACATTATCTGCACTTTTCTTTTCTTCATTATAACTGACATTGGCATTTCTTCTTTTATTTTACAATATACTTATATTAACAATATGGGCTTGTCTGAGCACATTTGCCCCTTTTTGCCTGTAACAGATTTTGTTTTACCGTTTAGTAGTAAATTTTCATCCTCATTGAGTATAGTTGAAATGGCCTTATGTGGGTGGGACCAAAACAACTGTAGGTGGGGCCAACACAAAAGTAGGTGGAATTTAAAACCCTAGATGATGACTTAAGACACAGTGGGTCATCTCTAAAGCAATGCAGGGCAAAAGCTGCCAGTCCTGTGTTATAAAATTACATGAATCCTTTTGCATTATCTGCGACCGGTTTATGCCTATGTACTCCAACTTGTTTAGTTATCTACTAACACATCCTTCCAAAATTCCCTTCATAGAAACATATCTGAATTTGTTTGATAAGTTTAAGTATAACGAAACATGTTGACACAATCGTATTTGATCAGTTTGCCAGAGCAGCACTGTTGCATCTTTCCCTGACGTTATGAAATACAAACTACCAGTCAAATCTCTCACTCTGTATAATATATAAATATGTGCATTGTATGTTTTTTAAAAAAAATGCATTAAAATAATCCTTATAATAAATGGCTATCCAGTGCGATCATTACAAATTGTGAAATGCTTCAAGCATCTGCAAGAAAACACTTCTTTTGTAACAATTGTGTATTAGCCCTAAATGTTCCCAGTGATTGGTGGTGGTTTGAATTAATAACAGTGCAGGGAGGGTTGGCAGACAATGGCATAAGTGAAGGGGAGAGCTATTCCAAGCGTTTGCTGGTGATATAATAAGTGCAAAGGAGGCAGGATTAATGATATTGTCAGTGCAATGGGGCTGATATGTTCAACAAAGTGATCTGAGAATGGGACCGGTGCAAGGTAGAAGGCAGGCAATGGAATCAATGCAGGCACCTCTAAAGTATCACCAGAACTGGAATAGGGCTCTGGGGGTCCCGGGGAACTTTAGACAGGTGGGTTATCATTTAAAACAAATACACAGACAATACTGTGTGCACTACTGTTAGGTACATGCAGCTCTGCCTTCACAAACAGTACAGTGTGAAGTGGGACATTCCTCCCAACTGTCCTTTTAGTAGGACCAAATCTTGACTAAGTGAGACAGTTAATCAAATTTGGGACTGCCCCACCAGATTCAGGACAATTGGCAGACCGTCCTGCTCTCTTCTACCTGTTCTTGTCACATTCAACACCTGTGGCTACTGGTGTCTTTAGCTCAGTTGCTGTTTGTCTGGATCCTGGAATGTTGGGGGCCCTATTTGAAAAAAAAAAAATGGGTACATGAAATTTAGAAAACTCCAAACATCCCTGGCATTAAATAAACAGCACCCACATTTAATAATTAGGGCTCCCTCCAGCCCCAACATTAAAATAATAGTACTCACACTTGATAAATAATCTATTTCCCTTCAACCAGCCCTGACATTAAATTAATAGTATACACATTTAATGTATAGACCTATTTCCCTTCAACCAACCTCAACATTAAAGTAATGTTATTCCCATTTAATAAAAAGACCTATTTCTTTCCCTCCAAACAGCCCCAGCAATAAATTAATAGCATTTACATTTAATATAACCATTTACCACAACCATACCCAGCATTAAATAATTAATGTTCACATTTAATAAATAGCCCTCTTCCCCAAACTCAGCCCCACATTCAATGAATAGCCTCAAACCATCCCAGCTTTAAATTAAAGGTCCCGTCAGCCCATCTTAATTTAATAGGCCCCACTATTAAATTAAATAGCCACACCAATAAATTAAATTGCCGCACGATCACCCCACAATTAAAATAGCACCTATTAAATAATTAGCCCCCACCTAAACTCCATCATTAAATTAATAGCCTACCTCCCACCCAGGTATTATTAAGGCAGACCCCTCCCTTCCCTCATATCACACATTATAGTAAGGACCTCCTATTCCCTCACACATTATAGCAACATACACCCCCCATTTTCTCACACATTATAGCAGCCCCCCTCCTTACCTTCACACTTTATAGCAGCCCATCCGCTCCTTTCCTTCACACATTATAGCCGCATACCCGCCTTTTATTCGCACAGTATAAGAGACCCCCTCCTTTCATTCACACAGTATAAGAGACCCCCTCCTTTCATTCACACAGTATAGCAGGCTTCTCCCTGTGTTCTGTGTTATGATTTGATAAATAGGGTGATAAAGGGATGATAAAGTTTCAGAGGTCAGTTTGTGTTTTGTACCAGTCAGTGTGTTTAAACAAATACCCCAGTTGATATCACAATGTTTATTTGCATTTGTACACCTATATAGTTCATGCTACTAATGACAAATAACAAATACAAATGTGTTTTGCACCAGTCGGTGAGTCGTAAACAATACACTGGTTGATACTGCTATGGACTACCAGTGATGGCACTAATGACAAGTGCAGAAATAAATGATGTATTCTGTCAGTCAGTGTGTTATAGTGTAAAATGTGTAAAGGTAAAAGATAGATCCGTCAGACTATGCTGCAGTATTGTTTACACAACATATGTAGTATGAACAGGAGTATACAGTAGTCTTGGCTACTAATAATCTCATTAGTATTAGGACTAATAATAAAGTCACAGACAGCATCCACTGATGGTTTCTCAGTACAACCATAATGAGTGTCCCACAGTTGAGCTGTAAGCTCATTTTTTGCCATTTATTGGTGCTTGATAATTGGTTTCTTTAAGGTGCATTCACTGAGATTGGCCTATACCTCTATGTATACCTCTATGTATACAGTGGATGTTAATTATTCTCCAAAACGTTGGTAAATCAATACTGATGTGCAAACTAATGTCAATGTACTTCATCAATTCACCCATCTCATGATTAATAAAATGTCAGTTTGTTGTACAAACACTTGTGCTATATCTAACGCAGGCTGTACATCATATACCTATTAAAACAGATTTTGTTCAGAATGAAGACAGTGTAGCAGGCAAAATTCTGCGATTAGACTGTGTAAAATCATGGTGTCAGTTCACTTACAGATCTAGACAATGATAAGGGATACGAACCACTTCAAGTGACTGCAGATGGCACTTACCTGCCACCTTCTCTTTCAAATAATACATTCTCACACTCCTCACCCTGTCAACATCCAGTGTTACAGCCTGACCCTATCTCTGCTCTGAAGTATGTTTCCTTCCTCAACCTTCTTAAACCATTTGATATATTTTATGGTTTCTTTAATGTCCCACATCCCATTCTCTGTCTTTATTACAGTACAAATACCTTTACACAACCTGTGTAATATGCAAATATGATATCATTGAAGGTATATAGTAATTTCACAACTAAATAGAAGGATTACATTTTGTTTGTGAGTTAGTTCTGCTAATAATATGCAAGATATTGCCTGTTGTATCAATAGCCTGTAGAAGGAAAGCATAAATACTGTCACACTAATTGCAAAGTGTTGAATTCCCAATAGTTCTTAATTTCAAAAGGTAATTTCTTTTTTATTATTTATTTTTTGTATTTTTAATCATTATTTTATATTTTTGTCTAGGGTGCAACGTTAAACGTATAAGGAATTAAAAGAAAGAAAAAAAGAAGTTTGCTGACTAAGGTGCACCATCAGCTCTAGGGGGTAAATGCATCAAGCTGAGAGTCTTCTGGTGGGTTTGAAAAGTGGAGATGTTGCCTATAGCAACCAATCAGATTCTAGCTATCATTTTGTAGAATGTCCTAAATAAATGATAGCTAGAATCTGATTGGTTTTTGAAACCCGCCAAAAAACTCTCAGCTTGATACATTTACCCCCTGATATGTTAAATCAAAGGGGGGGGGGTATTCAATTGGCCACGTTACTGTTAAAAGTAATGCGGCCTGCGCACTATTACCGTTATTACGGTAATAGTGCGCGTAATTACCGTTATTATGGTAGTTTTAACGCTGGCTTTTTGCTCGCAGCTCCCTGAGCTGAGAGCAGAAAGTTGGGTTAATATTACCGTAATAACGGTAATACGGTTAACACGGCGGTACTTCGGGGGGGAATTGAAGGGAGCATTTTGAGTTTAAAATTTAACTTTTATTAATTATATTAAAATCTGTTATACAATTAGCGAAATATAAAACAAAGTATAAGTGCATAAGCAAAAAGTGATAATAAAACTGCTGTCTGCACCAGACAAATCTCGTATATAGTCTGAAGGACTTATGCTCTATTAATACCAAAATAATGAGAGCTTATAATAAACCCAAATAAAAAATAGATAATCAAATAAGTATAGGTAGAGAGAGCTATTGGCTATTGACACCTTGTCCAGGAGCTTATATCCATAGGTCTAATTACATACTGCATTCAGAATACAGCCTATGATATGCCCTCTCTTATGTAGCAAATGCACCCAGGGAAAGTGTTGATCCCTTAAACTACCTCTTTACAATATAAAGAATTGTCAATAAGGCTACAGTAATGGCCAGATATATGGGGTGTGACTTGCTATCTACAAGTATTGGCTCCAAACTAACTGTGGGTTTATAGGAGCAATGTAGTCCGTGGTATAGAAGCTGCCTAAATAGCATAAGGATTAGGTGCAGACAGTGAGAACACCGATGCGCGTTTCGCTAAAGTCTGTTTAGTCAATGGCAAAAAATTATGAATAACCTGACCAGACCAGTAGATCAGTAAGTCAGATTGTAATCACACTCACTTGCTCATGAAGGGCAATCCATATTCTGGCCCCACACAAATCTAAATTAGGTCATAGGTCACATCAGGTCCTGATATTAGGCTGAATATGTTTCAAGAATTTATAGGTAACTGGAAAACAAGTTGAAGATATCTTGGCGATATCTAGTAGTGGTTATTATGAACTATATTTTATTTGTACATTAAACTAATTAGCTGTATTTAACAGTTCAAGTAAATTATCCTCATATTTACTTATTTTAGTTTTATAATATTACTATTATAACATTGGCATGTCGTGAAAAATGAAACATGTGGCATCTGTATCAGTTGGTTGGTCACAACACCAAAAACATTGGGAACCACTATTCTGTATGGTTCTGTATAGTGTGTTCATACATGTGCCTGTCTTCTTAACAGAAGGTTACCATGTCTTGTGCCAATTATGCTCATATTAACTTTTTGGCCCATTGTGGTCCCAATCCTCTTGTTTTCAGTGCTGATCTTCTATTGGCATATACTCACATACACACACACACACACACACACACACACACACACACACACACACACACACACACACCACCTACCGCCTCTTATTTGCTTCCACATGTTATGGTCTGGATATAAAAGTGTACCCAGTGCACATTCCTTTGACTGAGAAATAGTTACTTTCACGCTGCTTGTGCTGTTGATTGTTGCTCTTTTTTATCATCTGATTTGACTTGTTTCTTAGCCATCCACACTTGACAGCGAATCTGACCTCAGCTTGTATTTTGACTGCAAACATTGCTGCCTGCCCTGAACCTTGTCCTCTCTATGTATGTGTCTCTTCCCATTATCACCTGTGAAGCTGTCGATTGAAATACTTTTGTGTAATGCTATTTCTAAAGCTTCAAATCCTGTTGTACAAGGGTTACCATGACCACAACAAAACCTCCTTGTCATCGATTAGATATCCAGTCAAGTTCTCTCTTGGGGTTCCTTTTACATTAGAACTTCCTTTGATGTTATAAACCTGATCCTGTAGCTGCCTCAAATCTCCAACCATATCTTCCTTTTGAGTATTGCCAGTTTTCTGATCTCTTCTTTGAAAAAACAAAGGCAGAGTAAATCCAGGAAAATTGTGAAAGGGAATTTAATTGCAAATCTATTTCTCCTTTAGTTGCTGTTTTTTATTGTTGTTTTTTTCTAGAAGGGTAAAATGACAATTATGTTACAACGTTATAAAGGAGGTTGAATAAACTGACCATAAAAAATTGTTATCCACTTTTCCCTGAAGAGCTTTTTGACGGTATATGAGGAATTATCATATTTTAAGTCAAATATTGGTTTATATGTCAAGCTAGAGAAATGCAATTTTACAAAAATTCAGTTCAGTTCGTGGAATACAAAGTTTTGGATTCTAATCTTCCAATGGATCCAGAAGAAGTGTTCGCAGACCACTGAAGGCCATACGTTTCCTGTAATCTGCAAATTAGGAAGTTACAAAATCTGTTCCACAGACTAAGTCTTGCAATTATAGCCATGGAGTCAGACATATGATGAAAAGCATTGAACTGTTTATTGCAGAGAAAACAACAATCCAGGATGCAATGAACACAGACCGGGCCAGAGTATAAACAGATATTCAGGAATAACAGATTAGCAGGAGTTATTCATTTGTCTGGTTACCTCCAGAAGAGATACAGGTGATTGATTAATGCTGTACTAGGAAACAGGAACTGGCTAAGCATGGATATCCACAGAAACAGAGAAAGCAGGCTATGATCCAGTGAACAAACATAAACAGGCTCAGGAACATCAATGACCAGCAAAGGATACTGGGATAGGCGGGATATATAACACTCAGTCAAGTGTGGATGATTAACTAGCTGTGCTAGTTATCCCCTAGTAGTGGGAAAGGCAGAACAGCAACACCTCTGGAGAATCACAGGTACTGCAGGGTAATATAAACACTAGAGACACAAGGCAGATCATAAGATAGGACTTATAAAAAACTAATCTTTAACTCCCCAACCTGTCTGCCAGTATTTGTTTCTTCTTTTTCTAAACACATTTCTCTACTTCTACAGTGTTAAAATATATGGATACTGCTCTGACTTTCTATAGAGGAGCAGATGCCTCATCCATTGGAGTAGGGACATTTCTACCCCAGTGGAATAGGGTTAGCAAGCAATATTCTTCTCAAAGAAGTTATCTTCTGCCAAAAAGAACTACTGTTTTGGAGACCAAGAATGTTTAGCAGTAAAAATAGATTTAGTGGAATGGAGGCACCTTTTTATTTATTTTTATAAAGAGACCATAACCCCATAACCATCTACACAAATCATAAAAATCTTCAATATATATCTATATTATTTATATATCTATCAATATTTATAATTTATTATAATTTTAAGTACTGTAAAGCATGTACCAGTATTCATTGTTTTACTTTCATCTTCAATAACTTCAAGCCTTCAGGTAAAGTGGAAAACTAAACTATCACTGGAACTTTCTACTTCACTTTTGAAGATATCTTCTAGCTTTTCCTGTTTTCAGCAAATCCCTCACACCGTTTCCCCACCAGGGCTTCTGGCAGTGTAGTGCAGAAAGTAAACAGTCAAGGCCAGTGCAAGTTCTATGGTCACCCTAGCCAGCTCCCCGCTTCTCCTTATCTTAGCAGGTAGTAGATGGGGGCAGCATACTTCAAGCACCATACTCACAACATAACAATGACATTGAGGAGTAGCAGCCTGCACCTTCACAGGTAAGTCGTGGGCTGCTTTTCCTCCATGTCACCAGCCAGCCCTTCATGTGGGGGCATTAAAACCACTGGATGAGTGAAGTTATGCTACTCAGTCAGTGTTTAGGAGCCCCCTAACAATTAGCGCTCTTGGTTCCCCTGGTAGAGCCAGCCCAAGTAAACAGTATATATACTACTCAATTAGTAGCTGTCTGTCATGCTTTGTACTACAGTACAATATTAGATATCACAACAGGATATCCGAGGATACCTAGGAAGAGGAGCGGCAGAAATGGAGGACAGCATTTTATGCACTACAAAATAGGTTCTATGACAATAGTATGACTATTCAGTATGTCTGGGAATATGGACACTGAATACTGTATATATTTTTCCTGGGCAGTGGAGGTGGTACTATCATCATCATCAACTATTTACATAGCGCCACTAATTCTGCAGTGCTTTATAAAGAACTCACATCAGTCCCTGCTCCATTGGAGCTTACGGTCTAAATTCGCTAACATACACAGACCGAGAGAGATTAAGGTCAATTTAGTAGCAGCCAATTAACCTACTTGTATGTTTTTGGCATGTGGGAGGAAACCCACGCAAACACAGGGAGAACATGCAAACTCTATGCAGATAAGGCCATGGTTGGGAATTGAACTCATAACCCTAGCGCTGTGCAGCAAAAGTTATTACCACTAAGCCACCATTCTGTCCACTTAGTATTACTTGACATGGTGGGTGTATAATATGCATGGACATAGGCTGTGTGATTTGAAGAAGTAGTACAGTAACTAAACATTTTAGTGCCCTGGGAAGACAGAGCACTGGCGCCCACCACCCCCTTCCCGCACAATCGCGGGAACGCACAGCCAGAGGGGACGTTCCTATTTGGTGCTGCTGCCAATGTCTTAAACGCAGTATCTGCTTGGCCGGATTCTGGAATGTTGGGTTTCCTGTTTGGAAAAAAGATAGTTACCTCCTGGAAAGTCGAGCATTCACTAAACACTACACCACCCAACCAGTCCGACATTAAATAATTAGCTTTTTTTGTTCAATAACCAGCCCTCCTTGTATACAATCAGCCCCAGAATTTAATTAATAGCATTCACAATTAATGAATATTGCTTATTTTCCCCCCATATAGCCCCAACATTAAATTAAATAGCTCCTGCACTTAATAATTATGTCTCCTTCCCCCTAATCAGCCCTACATTAGTGTTTACGCTTAATAAATAAACCTCCTTACCCCAAACCTACCACATTAAATTAAAAGTATTTACATTTAATAAACCAACCAATTTCACCCCTCATCAACCCCGGTATTAATAAAATACCCATTTAACACAAAGGCCTATTTCCCCCACCAGCCCCACATTCAAATTTATGGCATACAAATTTCCACCCCATTTAATAGAGATTATTATTACTGATAACCACATCACTGCCTTTTTGAATATAGTACTTGTTTATTATTTAGAATTAATTACCTATTATGGCCCCCTTCCCCCTCCTGTTCTTTACAGCACCCCTGTCTCCTCTCTGTTTTTTTTACAGCCCTCTCTCATCCCTCATTTTTTACAGCCCCCTCTCCCCCTACCATTGTTTTTTACAACCCCACCCCCCCCGTGTTCTTTACAGCCCCTCTCCCTCCTCATGTTCTTAACAGCCCCCTCTCTCCCCTTGTTTTTCTTACAGCCTCTTCTCCCCCCCCCATTTTTTACAGCCCTCTTACAGCAATATACTTACATTAGGGCTCCTCAGCTTCTCTTGTTTCTGCATCCTGCTTCTTCTTGTTCTGTCTTCACATTGCTCTGAAATCTTCTTGCCCTGTCTGCTCTTAGCTCTGTGGTCTTCTTCTGTCTGTCTGTCTTCTTCCTGCTTTTTGTCCCTGTGCAGGCTCCTCTATGCAGCGTCCTGACGTCACATGTGCAGTCCTCAAGCAACTTAGTTATCACTTTTGCCTTATGGCAAGGTGCTCCATCATGCTGGAGAAGGCATTGTTCATCACCAAACTGTTCTTGGATGGTTGGGAGAAGTTGCACTTGGAGGATGTTTTGGTACAATTCTTTCTTCAGAGCTGTGTTCTTAGGCAAAATTGTGAGTGAGCCCACTCCCTTGACTGAGAAGCAAAATTAACATTTGATTGGTTTATTAATTAAATTCACATTCACAATCATTATTGTAGGAATCAGTACTTTCATATTATTAAAATATTAAGAAATCAATGATTATATTATACGAGACAGAGAGATATTTTCTGGTTAGACCTGGATTATTAATTTTACTAACATTACACATTACAAATATTGTGTTTGTAGTAATACTTCTTTATATGCTTTATTGCTTATCTTCTAATGATTTGTCACATTTTTATTATACTGTAATCTTCATAGAGCCTTGGTAGCCTACTTATGAAGACCTAAACCATGTAACGGATCCTATGGGGAGAGCATTGCGGTAGAGAAATCTTCGGATCCCTCACCACAGCTTACCTACTCCACCCTCCGGTTTCTATCCCAAAATGTCTCTGCACATTTGTGACCTAAAGGGGAGAACAAGGAACCAGGGAACTGTTTATTTAAATTAAAGCACTTATATGGTGTTTTATTTTACGAAGTGGCACTACAAGTCCCAGGATGCAAGGGTATACTGGCAGTTGTAGCTGTTGCAGTTTATGCGTTTGGTCAACTGCGGATGAGAATAGTTATATTAAATCTTGGAGATGGAAAAAAAATTCTGTGTATTAATGTGGTATGAAATGACAGCTAGTGACAAGACAAATGGAGCTGATCAGCAATAGATAACATAGACCAATTGTAAAGAGCTACAGAATTTGCTGGCGATATATAAATCAATGTTGATGATGATGATGATGATGATACACTGTTCCAGAGACAGCTGTAAGTAAATCATGTGTGAATGGGCTGATTGAAAGCAGAGAGTTCCCTTTATATAACAAATCGAATAGAGCTGCGTGGTTACCCTGAGCTTACTCAGTAACAGGCTGTGGGTGGCAGTGAGAATGTTTTTACAGCAATGGATTAAGGTTTATTAGGACTTAGGTATGACTAAATTGTACTAAGTCACTTCAAAAGTAGCAATAGAGTTGCAGTAGAGTTAAGTAAGAATCAGTCAGATAGAGAATGAAAGAGAAACCGCTTTGTTACACTATATCAGGAGGTTTATTTATCACGACCCTGCATTTATGAAGATTTCCTTTCACTGCCAATCACGGCGATAGAAAATCTTCCGCCGCACAATACCTCAATAAAAAGTCGCCGGGGTAGCTGAGCAATGTTACCGACTCGGTCATACGCACTGGAACTGGAGCCCCTGGCTTGGCCTTCCTGTTCTAGATTCAATTTGAAAAACTAAAGTTAATTTAAAAAATATGTTCAAAATAAATAAGTAACTTTATTTAAATATAAAAAAGGAAAATATGCTTTGTTTTAATAATAAAACATTTACCGTGAGCCCCGTCTATCGTCATTCTGAGATGTGATAGTGATAGAAGGACAGCGACAGTTCTTGTACTGCCTGAGGAAGCTTTGCTTGAGGCCCCCTGGCCATGGCTACTGCTGACGATAGTCCTTAGCGGCCCTGGGGTTTTGATAAATAGATCCCCAGGACAGTATGAAGATTACAGTGAGGATGAAATGTAACAAACCATAAAGAAGAACAATAAAGTAGAGCAAATAGTCATACTGCAAAACCAATATGTGCAATAATTGTAATATGTAATGGTAGTAAAAATAACAATCCAAGTCTAACCAGATAATAACCTTCACTTATAAAATATAATCAGTGATTTGTTAATATAATATTAAAAATATGAAAATATTGGAGACAGAGTACTGAGTCCTTGAATAAGCAGATATTTTGGTGCTATGATTGATACATTAATTAAATGTACCACAATCTGAGAATTAGCATTATTTTATAAGCCAAAATATAATATATAATAGTATATTAGAATCAGACACCCTATATTAAACCCACTACTATTGGTTTTGAGATTTTTTATTTCTTTCTTCACATACAATAAAAGATAAAACACTTTCACAGTTTTTAAGTATTTTGCTACAATCTTGGGGGTACATAGGACATATAAATGTGATTTTAATTAAAAATATTGGACTCTGGAGAGCACCCTAAACAGAATACTGTTCTTTTCTTTCATCTGTGTGACTCACACCTTATTTGAAGGTGTCAGAATAAAATTCCAGGTAGGTGGGAACCTATATTTAATCATTAGTACATTTCCATTGCAAAGACCTACACAACCACAGAAAGAGAAAGATGTGATGAAACCTACAGGGAGACACTGAGGTAAATAACCAACTGCAGTTTGCATTCAAAAGAACGTTTATATTTTTCTGACAGACTTTAAGATACAATTCTGTTATTCACTTTGTAACAAGGTGTAAAACTGATCGGAGGTCATTTATAAAAGCCGGTGCACAGGTATCTTTACAATAAAGGTGGTGTAACGCATAGCAGACAATCATTATCTAGGTGTTATTTTTCTAGAACATTTTAGAAACTGAAATCAAACATCTGATTGGTTGTTTTGAGTTATAGCACTTTTTTTGTACAGATTTTAAATAGGTTCTATATTATTTTTCTTGTGAACTTCCTTCTTATAAGAAAGGAGTTTACCTAAGGTACTAATATAGAGAATATAAAATGTCACCCCCCTCCTTCCCATCTGGTGAGGTCAGAGGCAGCGAGGCTTGGGATGGGGGGCAACGTAAGGAGCCCACATCGCTTGCACCATCCCTAGGAGATGGCATCAGATAATGCCTGTAATTAAATAGTATGAATGCGGAGTTCCTTGATTATCACTATTGTTATTTATCCAGTTGTATATATTGTAATTGTCTTTTCTTGCTATGAACATGGTTTACATTTTTATAATTCCATGCAAATGCATTTTAGGTCAAATAATTGTAAGTAAGTTATGTGGTTGTATAGATGGCAAAAATAACCTACATAAAGCAACATAAACAGTACACAGTTAAATGCAAAAAAAAAATAAAAATACAGCACAAGCAATCCACAAATAGTAAATAAATAAATACATTGTAATTCTGAATAATTTTAAATGATTTATTGAAATATATGTTATGGATTTACATTTTTTCTGTAAACGGGTATTTTTATGCATGACAGAAGCCTCTGTTCTGCTGTATGAACTGTTATAGCTTGATAGTGGAAAATAAGTGTTTATAATTTGGCTGTTGTCTTGTTAATTATGTAAGGTATTAATTGAAGTAAAAATGCCTGCCTGTATTACTATACCTATAATGCAAAAATGTTTTAAAATTCAAATATCTGCAAATTGAGTGTTAGAGAGTGAATTTGTTTGTTAGCTGTCATAGCCTAAAGAAAGAAAAATAGTTTACAGCAAAAACGTCAATAAGTAGATTTTGTATCTCAGCATCTAGAGTAAAAGAAAAACATTATAAAGCACTACAGGGAGAGCCGTGTGTGTGTGTGTACAGTGATAGGCAACCTGTGGCATTCTTGCTGCTATGGGATAAGTAGCCCCTGTATGCCCTGTCATCCTATTTGGTTACACCAGATCAGCAACATATGGCTTTCCAGCTGTTGTGGAACTGCTGTAGCGTTACATACTATCTAACTTTGCGATATGAATTTACACAGTATTGACCATAGGGTCTTGAATGTTTATTTTTGAGTTGCTTGTATAAAATATATTCTTTCACTCTATCAAACACAAATATTTTAATAATAAAAATCTATTTTTCTAGTGTTATATACGTAAAGATAAATACAGATATATACATTAATTATTAAATACATATAAAGTAGCTTGGTTTAAGTGTTCAGTCCAAAGTCAACCTTAAAAATAACCCAAATGTTTATCACAATTACAAATGAAGAAAAAACAGTGTAAGCACACACAGTGGATAGGATAGGATATTTTTTGTGAATTGAATACAAACTAGAGAGAAATTATGTTATTTTGTTTATCAGATCTCTTTGACCTATATAAAAAAACACTGCCTCTAGCCTCTTGCTTGTGTAAAGTCATAGAACACTTCAGTGACTTCTAATATACATATAATTTACAGCAAGGAGTGCATTATACATCTATAAATGATAGTGGGAGCGTGCAGAATGATAGTGGGAGCATGTAGAATAATAGTGGGAGCGTACAGAATGATAGTGGGAGCGTGCAGAATGATAGTGGGAGCATGTAGAATAATAGTGGGAGCATGTAGAATAATAGTGGGAGCATGCAGAATGATAGTGGGAGCATGTAGAATAATAGTGGGAGCGTGCAGAATGATAGTGGGAGCGTGCAGAAAGATAGTGGGAACGTGCCAGCAAGAATCTACCAGGAACACTAACATAGGTGTTTTCAATGCACAACAATGTCATAGATCAAGAAAGGGACATCATAGGCACACATGACCTTGGGTGTGCATAGAAAAACCCACCTCTTCAGACAAGCTTATGATATTCCTCAACCACCATCTTAATCTCCCCTATTACCACCCTCTACACAGCTAACACAAGACAACAACCCTCTGACCAACATTGCCACACACACATCCCACTCAATACTTTTACCTTTACGTTCTAGCTGGTCCATTGTGCAATATGATGTAGCACATGCCCTTGTGTTTCAAACTCCCATTATCCCATAGATTGTAAGCTTGTGAGCAGGGTTCTCTTACCTTTCTGTCTGTATGTATTACCCAGTATTGTCTTATTAATGTTTGTTCCCAATTGTAAAGCGCTACAGAATTTGCTGGCGCTATATAAATAAATGTTGCTGATGATGATGATTATTTGTTATGGCATACTCTGTTCATTAATAAAATATGACCTGTAGGTAAAGGAGAAGCATATAAGAATTGAAGGTTATTCCGCAAACCTCACTCAACAATCTACTCTTTGACATTTTGCAAAATAGAAGCAAAGGTTTTGTTTTCTGTATTACTCTATAGAACCCATCTATCAATTACATCTTTGGGGAATTACTGACTTGCAGAACGTGTGAGTCACAGTGGAAGATTAACCAGAAAATGGTCATAACTGCATCACATCCTCTTAATTGTTTATATTTCTCTAGTGTCTAACTTAGTGGTACGTTCTACATTTTACTCTTGGGATCTCCTCTGCTTTCAGATTGTCTTACCTTACCTACAGAAAACAAAGGGGTTAACAGAGCCCACTCACAGAGAAGGACCGTTTTCTGGTCTCAAACCTGTGGGGAGTGTAATTCTTAGTCATCGGACAGGAAAAGCCTAACTTGTTTGCATTTCAAGCACCCAATATAGAACACAGCAGAAAACATGTTCAGCCTGGGGTGTCGGCTTCTGTGAAACTGTTTATTAGTGTAACAGTAAAAACAAAAAAACTGTAAAAATAATTATAACATCCAGTAAATTAATTCAAGACTGAACGGAACAAACTTTTTTTTTGTTTTTTTTGTTAAGATTTGATATTTATTTATAAGGCACCACAGATTCCGCAGCGCCATACAGTAAGGGTAAATATAGTAATAATATATAAATCCAGGTGCAAATTAGAATAAAACAAGTGCAACAATACACGCAGTTAACATAATAAATATCAATATATAGCATACCTTAAGGAGCATAACAGGGACAAGGGAAGAGAGGATCCTGCATTCTAGAGGGCGGGGAGAGACTGAACAGACGTGCAAGATAGGAAGCAGTTGGTGAAGCGGGAATTTAGGAGGGTAGGAAACAAGAAGAGGTGGGTTCTGAGGGAGTGTTTGAAGGATTTAAGATTGGGGTATAGTATTGTCAAATTCTATGTATATAATGTGACATATTTTAACACAATGGTGATATAATACATATATTTAGCCAGTGACTAATTTGAAGTAGTGAGCCCAAACTAGCTAGCTGTACATGGGCAATAAGTAGAGATAAGTAAAATTGCAATGAAGCTTTGAAGGGGGAGTACAGTGTTTCACAGAGGAGGACATTGTGCTTTACAGAGGTGCTACGCTCCAGTGATACGATCTTTGAGTTCAGTCCTTGCATCATCATTAATGCGAACACCATTCTGCATTGTATTTGTAAATTCCGCATATGGCGGAATGAATAGAGTTGTTATGATGACAGTCAGGTCAGTTTGATTTATGGTGTGGTTGGGGTAGAACACCTAACTCCAAATTTCATGTGGCAAAATGTGCGACCTATCACGGTTTAATGGAACAATTTTTTCACATTTTGCTCATGTCTAGACAGATGATATATATTTTCTACCTCCACTGCAGGACGTGAGTCCGTTTCGGGGCAGTGAGGTGAGGGTGAACCGGCATTGCTGGTCCATAGTCCACCTTTCACTCAAAAAAGCAGAGGGCTTTACTGTACATGCAGTGACCAAGCCTATGCTCAGAGAAGGTCCCCGATCAGCTCTTCTGACACTGATTCCAGACTGTTACACACACACAATATCATTAACCTACCAGTATGTTTTTGGACTGTTTGAGGAAATCCACTAAAAAGCAGGGAGAAAATACATAATCCATACAGTGAGGCTGTGAGGGTGCAGTGCTAACCACTGTGCCACCATGCTATATGTATGGGCCAAACATACTGGGCCTGAGTCATTAAGGAGAGCAAAGCATAAAAAAGGAGTAACTTTGCACCTGCGCAAAACCAAGTTGCACTGGAGGGGGAGCTAAATTTAAAATGCGGGGACATATTTATAGTTGTGACAGGGCATATCCTAGATCAACTTTAAATTTCAGTGTAAAAATAAAGCTATCAAGTATTTCTGTGCTAGATGAAAAAGCAGCCAGTATTTAACTTATGTGCAAAATAATAAACTAATTTGCACCCCTTGTATTTTAACATGGTTTGTACCAGAGAACATTTACTCCTTTTTTCTGTCTTTCTGTGTGTTGCCAATGTGGACCGAGATCCGACTGCTCAGCATTTGGGTTAAACAGTTAGATCTGCCCCTGTATGGGTAACTTATTTTACAAAAAAACTATTATAGATTTTTGCAAGACATTTAAATATTACATTTTTACACCATGTGATTGGTTTGGTTTTGATAAACAGGAGAGTCCTTTAACATTCTTGAACAAATAACAATTAAGATAAACATGAAATTATCATTGTATATCCGCAGTACTATGCAACATAGGCAGAACTACCTCCGCCGCAGGGAGGGTGGCCGCTATGGTGAACTCTGTGTATATGCCGGGCTGGTACATGCAGATTGCAGACTGCACTGTGTATGCACTGATCCCAGCATGCTCCGAGGGGGAGATCGTGTGTCTGGGGTGGGTGGATCAGTCTCGCCGGCCCCTCCACCAAATTATGCATTGGAGTCCTACAATGCCATCTTCTGTCCCTCCTGTAGCAGTAATAAATATTAGTAACACAGTGTGATTTAGTTCTCTGTGTCCTCTGTGCCCTTTACCCGGCTTGTTTCCAGGAAATTTAAGAAGAAATAACATGAAGCTGACTAACCATTGCTCTGTACAGTTATATACATGTACATACACCCACGTTTAATACACTCAGTTCTGTGGAATATAGAGACATTCCGCGTTACAGTAAAGTACTGATTTCCTTCTAATAAATCTGTGATCAACAACACTTTTTAAGAACATAATAACTGGTAATGTTATTAAGATACAACCTTTGTGTTTTGAATATTTCTTAATATTGTGCAGTAAAGTAATAATCCTCTCAAGGATATATGATCCATTTGTCTGGCTGAACAGATACCATTATCACCCTTGTACTCAAATAACTCAATTTCTTGTAAACATAAGGTGAAATTAACAAAATTATCTGATCTCCCCAATTCTTTCACTGTTACAAAACCTTTGAAAAGAAATGTCATTGAAAAAATTATTGACACCCTAGGCTTAATATTTGCACCTCTCTACAGGGGCAAACGCAGGATTTGTAGAGGGGGGTTTCCACACCACACCACCAGTGGGAGTGACCATCATGCATAGCTACAATATTAGACAGTACTTGGCTGCTCTCCAACTCTAGCTAACCCTATAATACACATGGGCAATGCTGCGTGCACTACTGTTAGGTGCACGCAGCTCTCCCTTTTCAAGCAGAGCTGTGTGAAGCAGGGGCAGGATCCAGCCACCTCAATTATACAGTGTCCCAGGCTTGTAGGGGGGTTTCCAGGCACTAAGAACCCCCCCTCGGTTTGCCTATGCTCTACTGCAGGTTAGTCATGTCTCATGTCTTCTTGTGCTCCAGTTATCCTAGATTTGAAGGAAACATTTTCCCAACTTTTTCACATCTCTCCAGAGATTTTCAATGGATTTACATGTAGACACATTGCTGGGCACTTGAGAACAGTCTTGTCTTGATCCATCTCTGAGAGCTTTTTGAAGTGTGTTTGGGGTCATTGGTCCGCTGGAAGACCCATGACCCAAAACATCACTGAACCTCCTCCATGTTAGTCTATAGGGAAGGTGGTCTTTTTATTTTGCTTTCTGTAAACTTTGGTAAGATGTGATTTACCAAACAGCCCTATTTGGCTTGATCAGGTCTGATTTGGCAAACTCCAGTCAGGCTTTCTTATGTCTGTCTCTGAGCAGAAGGGCATCCTAATGTATGTAACACCCCTTCACTCCAGCTAAGGGGTGTATCTATAAATTCTTCTTGTGTGTATCACTTACTTTCTCACTTGCACAGTGTCTCCACCAAGTCTTCTTATAAGAGTCTGTAGGCAGGTTGATGCTATGACCACCAGGGGTGACTCAGGGACCCCTTGTAACCACACAAACCTCGCACAACACTGACACACGAGAGGTTGTTTGTTTATAGAAAAATATTTACTTTGAAAAATATATTTTCTAACTGTATGTCCAATTAGTGCATAAATAAGAATTTAAATCACAAACAATTTCTAATATTTACTAATTTCTAAGCTTAATTCTCTATAAAATAATACTCTATTTAAACCCCTATATAATTATCTCATACCTCACTACATTAATTTATAATAGTCCTTAATTAAATACTAAATTACTCTTTTACTTATAACAACTAATAAGTAATCAAGGTTAAAATATTAAAAGTCACGCTTAAAATATTATAGTCCACCAATATGGAATAATGTTTTAAATATCCCTTAATTCCTGGCCAGGCATTCATTGTGAACATAAACTATGTAGCTACTTTCCACTTCATACATGTATGTCTCAGTTTTGCCATCTCCGTATCTGAAGTCCATTTCAATAATGATGTAGCAGATATATTTAATGGACATGTAACTCAGTGTTTGAAATAAATATTTATATTGATGTTGAAGATATATTGAAGGGATAGATATATTTATAACGCAGCTAAAGATATATTCAATAGATATATGAAGCAGTCTCTGCAATCCATCACACATGAGATATTCAGATGTTTCCCATATACTATATGAGCTGGTAAGTAATATATCACAGATTCTCAGATGTACTCACAACACCCTGTGATTCATTTTAATAAATGATAATCTGGTCTTCTATCTATACTTAAAGATATTTATCCTCATATAATTGTCCCATCTCAGATGTTATCTTCTTACAAATCTGTTGCCATCAATTTTTTCCTCATCTCTTGCAACAGTCTCTCCTCTCAACACAAAATACCTCTGAAGTCTCCAATGATTTGTTAGCATAAGCACCCTCTCTCTCTCTCTCCCTCTCTCTCTCTTTCTTTATTTTCTCTTCTACCTCTGTTAATCCCTCTCTCTCTATATGGCATCCTGTACCTCAGCAAATCTCTCTCTATTGCTGCCTTTATCTTTCCTATTATTCTCTCTCTCTTATGAGTGCCGTGTTTTTGTTATCCTCTCTCTTTATCTCTTTCTTGACTCCGGTACCTCCGTTACTCTTTCTCATTATCTCTCGCTCTCCAGTAAAATCTGTTTCTCCCTTTTTCCTTTACCCCCTGGCTCGAGACCCAATATCGCCTTTCGTGTATGCGTGATTGAAAAATCTCCTCCCTGTCGCCAGGTGACTCTGGGCCATGTAGTCCCAGCCGATGAAGGTGCTTTCTCCACCATTTGAGCAATCCTGTGCTGCAATCTTAGATAAAGTTTCCTCTTTCCTCTCTTTCTCTTTTCAGGTAGGTACAGTGCCATGGACATTAAACTTCCTAAAACATTATGTATGGAGGAAATGGGAATATCAAGGTGTCTGGGGATTGAATTGTAGTCTTGAGATTGTCCATCATCATCATCACCATTTATTTATATGGCGCCACTGATTCCGCAGCTCTGTACAGAGAACTCATTCTCATCTCATCAGTCCCTGCCCCATTGGAGTGTACAGTCTATATACCCTAACATACACACACAGACAGAGAGAGAAAGAGGCTAGGGTCAATTAACCTACTAGTATGTTTTTGAAGTGTGTGAGGAAACCGGAGCACCCGGAGGAAACCCACGCAAACACAGGGAGAACATACAAACTCCACACAGATAATGACATCTTTTTTTAAAGTAAATCATTTTATTCCACCTGCCTTATTTAGTCGTGAAAAAAAATAATTACCTCAACACTTTGACAGCCCATGGTTTTTTAAGTTTTTCAATATTTGAAAACATTTCTATTATAATAAGGTTTTCTCTCTTCTCTAACTCACAGTAGAAAATGATTTTGCTTGGACATTGGAGAGGATATGTAAATCTCTGGCCCATCTACTACACTACTGGTACAACTAAGAGGTGGTTCCCTCATTCACATGTCACTCAGGCACATCCATATTATATATACATTTATTTACATTTATAATTTACAGCCTTCACTATTTCTCTACCACTGATAAAACAATATAACAATATAACAATTCCTTCGCTATGTTTCCCGGCCAAAGCTACCAGGATTTAGTACGGAATGGCTGTTACCAGGGTCAGTCAAACATAGCAATTGAGCTGTCAGGACTTATTGAGTAAAAGATGATAGCAGACAAAAATGTAAACACCCACATCAAGATTCTATATATTTTTTTATTAAACCATCTTTTCGCAAAACAAACAGAATGATTTAAATCAGAAAAAAAATCAGATACACACAGAATGATCTAAATCTGAAAAACTGTACACAATGAGCATATTCAGAAAAAATATTGCTTAATTATGATCTTTCAATCTGCCACAAACAAACAATACCGACCATACGATTAAATCAATATTGGGAATGTTGGTAGATGTAGTCAGACTGGATCGCTGTATGTGTGGTCATCTTCTAAACGTATTATTAAGCCCCTGGTCAGATTTCATCCAATCTGGCCCCCAACATGTACACTGATCTGTGAATACTTGCGCTCAAGCTGAGTGACAGGATGGGCCCGTTTGTCGCCAGCTTTTGATAAAGATCTTGCCTGTGCCATACACATCGTCATGATGTTATGATCTCATTGAATATGATCACATTGCAAAAAAAAATTGTGTGCGGGCACCTTAAATTCTTGAAGTTAAAATGCTATAATAAATTACATCCAATAAATTAGAAAACACTCACTGAAGATAGTAAGAATTGTTTGAGTGACATTGCCTTTGAAGTTATAGTTATAAATATACATTTTTTTATGCATCCATATGATGATATATTTTTTTACCAGTTCAGCCACTCCTCTCAATTGGCAGAACTGTGGGAGTCCAGGATTCCGGCAGTTCCTGAGATACTCCTGAGTTGTTGATAAGGGATAATCTCAATCAAAACAATTTGTTCTAGACTGGCTTCTTCTTTAGCAATCATGCTCCAGTCCCCCTGGTGAGCGTTAACAAGAAAGGTTGAAGATGAAATGAGCTAGACCTATCACTAAAATGGTTTAAAATTATATGCAGGAGGCTTTGGGAAGTTTTCCGTATTCATCAATAAATTAAAATGATGCAGTAAATAGCTAAGGAGTCCAGTCTCGCTTGAGTCACGCATCCTATGCTCTATCATTTCAGCAGTACCGTACACATCACATTGATCTATTTAGGCAAATCTCTGCAATCTAGCAGAAACATTTCATTCTCTAAATTTATTATGGAAAGAGCTAGCAGAAAAATTTGATATGACTTTTTAAAACTTCACAACCACATCAAAATTTCAAGGTAAAGGCAGTGTAGAACAAATGAGTCACAATAATTGTACATTTTGGCATTGTCAGTTTTTATCATGTAGAAGTAGATTTCTTATACAGATATTAAATCATAAAGTACATACATTGCATTGAATTACCTCCACGTTACCTTGTTTAAATATCCACATATTGAAATAGGAAAAGGATAGTCCTATTACTTCTACCTTGGAGGGTTTTGTTTCCAAAGACACTTTCCATTGTAAGATGCTTGTTTTGCTAGAAGTGCTTCATTCCTTACATACAGACAGAAAGATAAACAGGTCAACAAATCCTAAGGTCTTATAGGTGGGATTTATGCACCTGTCCAAAGGTGGCACAAGAGCTCACCCTCTTTAACTCACATAACTCTACATTAGGTGCAAATTATTTCTAGTGAATCTAAAATTTCTAGGTGTAGGAAAGTGAAGGAGCCTCAGAAAGACCATGAAATGATACAATGTATTCTTAGTGGTACATATTAAGGCACATATGTTAATTACTGAAAACCAACACTGTAACATATTATAAAGACAGCATTACATTATTACTTATGTTATGTTAATTAAAATACGAATCTACTCTTGAATATACAAACATTGTTACATGTGATTGGGTACAATCAGGGCCGCCGAGAGGGGGGGGGGGCGGGTACTAATTACCCGGGCCCGGCATGTCAGGGGGCCCGGCCCGGGCCCTTGCGCTGCTGATTTTTTTAAATTTTTAAAATTTTTTTTTCCAAACGTTTTTTTTCCTTTCCTTTTTTTTTTTTTTTTTTTTTTGGCGGGGGGGGGGGGGGGCTCGGTCGTTGGTGGGGGGAGCAGGCTAGTTTAAAAAAAAAAAAAAACATACTCACCTGATCGCGGAGCCGGCATCCCTCCTCTCTGCTGCTCTGTGCTCTATTCAGACTGTCTGAATGCTGGGTGTGATGTCATCATGTCATGCCCAGCATTCAGTCAGTCTGGAGCAATGGAGCACAGAGCAGCAGAGAAGACCAAGAGAGGAGAAAAGGTAAGTGAAGGGAGGAAAACGAGGGGGGCACAGAGGGGTTAAAAAACGGGGGGGGGGGGGGGCAGCATGACAGAGGGGTTAAAAAATGAGGGGGAGCACAAGGGTTAAAAAACGGGGGGGCAGCATGACAGAGGGGTTAAAAAATGAGGGGGCACAAAGGGGTTAAAAAACGGGGGGGCAGCATGACAGAGGGGTTAAAAAATAAGGGGGGGCACAGAGGGGTTAAAAAACGGGAAAGCAGCATGTCAAAGGGGTTAAAAACGGGGAAGCAGCATGTCAGAGGGGTTAAAAAATAAGGGGGGGCACAGAGGGGTTAAAAAACGGGAAAGCAGCATGTCAAAGGGGTTAAAAACGGGGAAGCAGCATGTCAGAGGGGTTAAAAAATAAGGGGGGGCACAGAGGGGTTAAAAAACGGGAAAGCAGCATGTCAAAGGGGTTAAAAACGGGGAAGCAGCATGACAGAGGGGTTAAAAAATAAGGGGGGGCACAGAGGGGTTAAAAAACGGGAAAGCAGCATGTCAAAGGGGTTAAAAACGGGGAAGCAGCATGTCAGAGGGGTTAAAAAATGAGGGGGAGCACAGAGGGGTTAAAAAACGGGAAAGCAGCATGTCAAAGGGGTTAAAAACGGGGAAGCAGCATGTCAGAGGGGTTAAAAAATAAGGGGGGGCACAGAGGGGTTAAAAAACGGGAAAGCAGCATGTCAAAGGGGTTAAAAACGGGGAAGCAGCATGTCAGAGGGGTTAAAAAATAAGGGGGGGCACAGAGGGGTTAAAAAACGGGAAAGCAGCATGTCAAAGGGGTTAAAAACGGGGAAGCAGCATGACAGAGGGGTTAAAAAATAAGGGGGGGCACAGAGGGGTTAAAAAACGGGAAAGCAGCATGTCAAAGGGGTTAAAAACGGGGAAGCAGCATGTCAGAGGGGTTAAAAAATGAGGGGGAGCACAGAGGGGTTAAAAAACGGGAAAGCAGCATGTCAGAGGGGTTAAAAATTGAGGGGGGAGCACAGAGGGGTTAAAAAACGGGAAAGCAGCATGTCAGAGGGGTTAAAAAATGAGGGGGAGCACAGAGGGGTTAAAAAATGGGAAAGCAGCATGTCAGAGGGGTTAAAAAATGAGTGGGGGCACAGAGGGGTTAAAAAATGGGAAAGCAGCATGTCAGAGGGGTTAAAAATTGAGGGGGGAGCACAGAGGGGTTAAAAAACGGGAAAGCAGCATGTCAGAGGGGTTAAAAAATGAGGGGGAGCACAGAGGGGTTAAAAAATGGGAAAGCAGCATGTCAGAGGGGTTAAAAAATGAGTGGGGGCACAGAGGGGTTAAAAAATGGGAAAGCAGCATGTCAGAGGGGTTAAAAATTGAGGGGGGAGCACAGAGGGGTTAAAAAACGGGAAAGCAGCATGTCAGAGGGGTTAAAAAATGAGAGGGGCACAGATGGGTTAAAAAATGGGAAAGCAGCATGTCAGAGGGGTTAAAAATTGAGGGGGGAGCACAGAGGGGTTAAAAAATGGGAAAGCAGCATGACAGAGGGGGTGAAAAAATGAGAGGGGCACAGATGGGTTAAAAAACGGGGCAGTATGGCACAGTGGGGTTAATAAACAGGGGTCAGCATGGCACAGTGGGGTTAAAAAATGGTGGGCAGCATGACACAGTGGGGTTACAAAGGGGGGGGGGAGGCATGGCACAGTGGGATTGAAAAAGGGGGGGAGCAGCATAGTATAGTCTGATGAAGGGGAGCCAGATGAAGGGGGCAAAAACAGCATGGAGGGCACAGTGTGATCATAAGGCATGGCGATGATGAAGGGGCACATTATTGTAATATTGGAGCTGGAGGAAGGCCTAATTATTAATCGTGGGTGCTATTGATTTAACGCTGGGGCTGGCTGTAATTTTCTAAATGTAGCCATTTTTTTTTCAAAATAGGTCCTTCAACATTTCTGGATCCGGACAAGCCACAACTAAAGAAAGCAGCAGCCACAGGTGGAGAAAGTGAGAAGAACAGGTAGGAGAGAGCAGCACAGTGTGTGAAATGTTGTGATTCTAGTAGGGACAATACCAATTTTTGGTGAATGTTGTGTCCAATGTAAGGTGTAGGCCAAGACTGAACTGTTTGTGTACACACTGCATTGTTTGTATACTACCCTGTGGTGGTAGATGTCCTGAAAGTCAGGAGTGCTTAAACATATGTGACGCTCCGGCGAATTGAGAGCCTAGTGGTTTTTATGTTAGCCACGCCCCAATGGCACGTTTGCCACGCCCCCAAATGCATGACCGCACCTCCCAAAATTTTTGCACTGCCGTTTGGCTAGCCACGCCTCTGAATATATGACCATATACCTAATCTTTTTTGCGCCGCCGTAAGGCGGCGCAAAAAAATTTTGGGGCTTACTTCACTATGAGGGGGGCCCCATGAATTTGTTGTACCCGGGCCCTGAATTCTTCTTGGCAGCCCTGGGTACAATCACATGTAACAAATGCAGAGGGACAAATGCACAGAGAGCAATCATTTTTATGTTTTAGTCCATATCTGTACTGCTAATAATTCTCATATTCATTGCAGGAAACTGTGTAGAAAAGTTTTTGACACCCATAAGAACCAATCAGATGTTTGCTTTCATTTTCTAAAGTGAACTGGAGAGGGGCTGCTAGAATATGATTGGTTGCTATAGGCCACATGATCTCCACACAGTTACTGTGAAACAGTTTCATAGATATCACCAATTGTGTGTCACGCGCCTCTGGCTGACTTACCAGGGTCCAGTGGCTTGGCCTCCTCCATCGGGCCTACCCGCTATAGCTGCTCCTTGCTGCAATGTCGGTCACCATTTTGGATGTGTGGTTTGCGTATGCGCAGACCCGTTTTTTTGGTAATCTTCCCTGTTTGGTCATTGGCTGATTAACTGTCACTCCTCCTCATCCTAGACTACTTAAGACACCTATTCTGGCAATATGGTGCCAGGTCATAACGCCTATTCTGATGCTCCTGGGCATCCTCTAAGTGTTGTGACCTATTTGTCTCATCCTTCTATACAACAATGGGCCCTGTAATCAGGTTTTGGAGAGTTTTTTTAAAAATAATGGGCAGGATAAGCAATACCTCTTTACTGCCATATGTATTCCCGGCGAATAAAACCGTAGTAGTACTCTTTCCCAAGTCTTATCCTCTCCCAAATGTCCCCGACAACGATGCGTGTGTACGCCTTCCAAAAGTAGTCTGGGCGGACAAACTGGCACCATATTTGAGCGGTGAAGCTCAGCAGGCTTATGTTGATTTGTCTGCCGAAATCAGCAAGTAAAGGCTGAGATTTTGGCCTGGATAGGTGTGACAGGACCGGGGAGAGCTCATCACTACCATGACTGGCGTTATCTTCCAGGTAAAGCGGTTAGTTTGCAGCTGGCAGAACTTTCTAAAGTGTTACTCCAAAGAAACCCCCCTTCTTTCCAACTGTCAGCCCCCTCTCCCCCCTCTGTTCTCTATAGCCCCCCCTCACCCCGGTCCTCAGAGCTGGATTAAGGCTTTGGGGGTACCGGGGCACTTAAGACAGGGGGGCCCCTATGATGTAGCATGGTTATCATTTTAGACAAATAAACAGGCAATACTGTGTGCACTACTGTTAGGTGCACGTAGCTCTGCCTTCATGAGCAGTACACAGTGAAGCGGGACATACCTCCCAACTGTCCTAAGCGAGACAGTCACCTAAATTCGGGACTGTCCCATCAGATTCAGGACAGTTGGCAGACTGTCCTGCTCTCTCCTACCTGTTCTTCTCACTGTCACCACTTGTGGCTGCTTACTTTAGCTCATTTGCTGGTTGTCTGGATCCTGGAATATTGGAGGCCCTATATGGGAAAAAAAAATGGGTACATATAATTTAGAAAAACTAGAAAACAAATAAACCCCTGAATGGCGCCGATAGGATTAAATATAATAGTATTTGATAATGTTAGACATGTACAGAGGTCTAGCAGCTGCAAATACACAGGTGGCTGCACCCACCTGAAAAACACGGAAATGTACAAAACAAGAGATGCAGCACTACAGACCTAGCTGTCTCATTGAAAAATATAATCTGGGTCACAAATAATCTTGATATAAAAATAAAATTTATTACATTAAAATATCAGAAAGTATAACCTATGTGCTAAATGACATATGTATAAACATCTCATACCCCACAGTAGATGTATCACAGTGCACTGTGATGTTAATAATGTATAGAGTCAATATGCAGTTGATATGAAGTGCTACTATATTATGATTGAATAGGACAGCTGTCTCGAGAGTGACTATATTAACTCAATACATGTAAGCATCCAGATAATCCTGTAGAAGGGGGATGTATACAGTAACACAATCATCCGTGATATGGTAGTCGTATCAAAAAATCAATAGCATCCAAATGTCTGAGTACGCTGTTGCGGTTCTGCAATCCGCAGATGGATGGTATGTAATGAATATGTCAATTAGTTCATCGGTACATGTAGATATGAGCAAACAACGTGTATATAGATAATACACTATGGTAATCTGCACAGCTCTCACATCGGCAGCAATGTAACGTATGTCCTCTGTCTCTGACAGTATAAGATTAGCAAGATAAACAAACCAATTTTATGCACTGTGGTCAATTACTGATGGGTAAGGAGATATACTCCTATGTCGTTATAGACCAATATGGCAACGCAGTGCTTAATGTCTGATGGATACGGCTATATCAATATCCGAATATTCCATAAAAAAGTAGAGACAGACTTATCTGTATATGTCCGAATGGTTAGAATCTGAAGAGCCGGCGTTTTTTTGCGGCTATCCACCGTGTGTAGAACCGACCCAGTGCGCAGCTTCACGCAGCTTCGCGGAGCTCCGGGTCTGCTGAATGGTGAGCAGTCAGATGGATGACTAGAGATGTACCGTGTGTGTCCAAAAATCCTCGCAGCTCAGACACTGAGCTGAATCACATGCAACGGCTTTTAAATCATTCCACGGATCTAGAGTTGGTATTATTGGAAGATATCCGAGTGGTCAATTTAGCAGATAAGATGTAAATAAAACAACTAGGTCATAGTACCTCTAACGCGTTTCATTACAGATTGTAACTTCATCAGAGGGAATGTTCAGATCCTTTGGAAGCCCGTAAGAGCCTTATATGTGTTACACCTTCAATCACCTAATCAATGATAATATCACACATGCTAGATTATTCGTGACCCATAGACCGTGATATACTGAGAATTGTATGCTGTTACTCAATAAAAACCTTTATACAACAGACTAGTTATCGTGACCAATTTATAGTGGCTGAAATCTTTTATATTGCAAATCATATACTGTTACTCTATAGATTCACTGAAAGCCTTTATACAACAGACTGGATATCATGACAAATTCCTAGTAGCTGAAATTACAAACTAGCAATATAGAACGGTAACTTAGATTCTGCGCTGTGTGCCATGAAAATTAAAAATTAAAAAATAAAAAAATAAAAAATAAATAAATGATAAAATAATAAAAAATATACATATACATACATAAAATTTAGAAAACTGCAAACAGTCCCATTGTTAAATTAATAGCACTCACGTTTTATAATTAGGACTTCCTCCAACCCCCAACATTCAAATAATAATATTCACATTTGCTAAATAGATCTCTTTCCCTCCAACCAACCCTGACATTAGATAGCAAACACATTTAATATATAAACCTATTTCCCTCCCTCCAAACAGCCCCAACAATAATTTAAATAGCATTTACATTTAACAAATATTACCATTTCCCACTACAATTCCAGGCATTAAATAATTCATAATCACATTTAATAAATAGACCTCATTCTCCCCAAACAGCCCACAATCAATTAATAGCTCACCGCCCCAGCATTAAATTAAAGGTCCAATTACTCCATCTTAAATTCAAAGGACCCACTATTAAATCAAATAGCCCCACCATCACCCCACAAATAAAATAGCACCCAATAATTAGCCCCCACGTGCACTCCACAATTAAATTAATAGCCTACCTATATTATATTAAGACAACCCCCCTTCCCTCCCACACTACAGTCATTTACTGGCCCCCACAAACACACACACACTACATTCATTCACTGCCCCACCCCCCCCCCCCTACACACACACACAGTGCATTAATTCACTGGCCCACACACACTGCATTAATTCACTGACACACGCACACACACACACACACACACACACACACACACATTGCATTAATTCACTGACACACACACACACACACACACACACAGTGCATGAATTCACTGGCTCACACACACACACACACACAATGCATTTATTCACTGGCCCCCACACACAGTGCATTAATTCACTGCCCCCCCCCCCACATACACACAGTGCATTAATTCATTGGCCCCCCCACACACACAGTGCATTAATTCACTGGCCCCACACACACACACACACACACACACACACACACACACACAGTGCATTAATTCACTGGCCCACACACACACACACACACACACACACACACACACACACACACACACACACACACAGAGTGCATTAATTCACTGCCCCCCCCCCCACACAGTGCATTAATTCACTGGCCCCCACACACACACACAGTGCATTAATTCACTGGCCCCCACACACACAGTGCATTAAATCACTGGCCCCCACACACACTGCATTAATTCACTGGCCCCCACATGCACTGCATTAAATCACTGGCCCCCACACACACTGCATTAAATCACTGGCCCCCACACACACTGCATTAAATCACTGGCTGGCACACACACACACACACACACACAGCATTCAAATGCTGACAAACACACGCACACATAAATGCTGATTGCACACGCTCTGCATTGACATAACATAAAACAAACATAAAATAACACACTAAAAACACTTACCTTCTTCCTTCTGTGCCGCGCGCTCTCTGCAGGACTTCACACATGGGACGGCACCTGTCATGTGGTGCACGTCCCATGTGACACAAGAGCTCTCGGTGATAGGCCGAATGTTTGGCCTATCACTGAGTGGGAGGGGGGGCTCACATGCAACAGTTGGGCCCTCGAGGAGAGTGTGCCACCCCATTACTCTGGCTATGCCTCTCCTTTAGAGCCCCCTATCTCCCCCTCTATTTTCACAGCCCTCTCTTCTTCCATCCCCGGTTTTTACAGCCCCCTCCTTCTCCACACCCGCAGTTTTTAAAGCCTTTTTTAAAGTTTTTCTCTCCTCTCGGTTTTTTACAGCTCCCTCTCCCCCCACCCCATATTTTAATTGACTGCTAACAAATTGACCCGTGTGTGTGTGTCTGTGTGGGGAATTTAGACTGTAAGTCCCAATGAGTCAGGGACTGGTGTGAGTGAGTGCTCTGTATATATATATATATATATATATATATATATATATATATATATATTGATATCCGTATACGTATTTTGTGAGCAAACATATATTTCACAATTTACACATATTATTTAACATTTTCAGAAATGTGTTAAAAAACGAAAAAGATTCTTATGGCCAGGATCCCTATTGTTGCACTGATTAGCAGATTACCTTGTTTAATAACTGTTGTTTTCCACCAAAAAACAATGCGCAAATACATATTAGACTACCTATGGCCAGGAGTGTCAGGGACATTGGTTACTTTCATTGCATATTTACTTGCTAAAATTTACATATTTACTACTAAAAACACTGTTTAAATATATATATATATATGGGAAAACTATTGAATTTTTTTATTTTTTTTTAATTTGCTGATATAAATTTAGACCATAAACTATGTTATATAAGTATGCAAATCCATAAATGGCTATTGTGTATAATGTCTTAAATTGTTGACAAGTTTTTGGATCGTACCTTCCCCTTCTCCACTACTCCGGCTCTTCTGTCCTCGAGAAAAACCCAAATCTAAAATAAATATAAAACACACATTAGACAAAGGCATCATTACCTAAGAACAAATTTTTAAATTAAAGTCAATAGAAAATCAAAACCTTATTTTGTGAAATAATTTTTAAGTACACTATTAAGATTAGCTTTACTGCTAATAACAGTTAAATACATTTGTTAAATTTTAGTTTTCAAAATTACCTTCAGATTTGGCTCTTCTCTTTCCAGGTACTGCTTCCCTTGCATCTCTTCTGGGGCGAGCTGGTTCTTCTGCTTCTGTTTCGAATGAAAAAACATATTTTTTTTAACATATAACAAAATAATAAAAAAAACATTTTAAACAGTTGCTAAATAAAATATACCTTGTGGCATGAAAGTGGAGGGTTCCAGGGTGTTCACTGTCCCTTCCACTCCTTTCTCAAGATCAGCCCTCAGAATCTGATGCATTTTCTCCTCCCATGTTTTCAATTTGATCCGCAGTGGCTTGCCACCACCGGTGCCCCTGGCATGTCTTGATACTGTTGCCATCTTTGCTTTGGTGGTGCACTTACAGTCCCGAAAGCGCTTCTGACACACTTCAACAGTTCTGAGGCGCACTCCAACAGTTGTCAAGTCTGATGCTATCCGGCTCCAAATCTTTTTGGATTTCCGTTTGTGGGAGTTTTTTTTGCGTTTGCACCCTGAGTGTTTTATAGTGCTTGTCACGAACAGCACTCACCTGAGTCTGCGTGACGCATATGTGACACAGGGTCAACCACAAAGACAACCACCTGGTCTGTCTAAAATGATTAAATCCTTCCCTATCTATGCCACACACTAGCTTTGCGATACTAATTACCACCACCAAGGTTGTTTCAGATAAGAGCTGACACTCTTATTTAGGAAGCCTTCGGTTCTCCCTAGCATTAATCCAACACAATTTACTTTAATCAGAGTTTACTTAAACCACAAGGTTTGCACAGTTTCAATTAGGTAGCGTCTGGACCAAACTGTCGCGTGAATTCATAAGAACACAGAGACTAGAACTTATTAAGTGTAATTTAATATGGAAAATACATCCACAATGCTTAAGATACAAAGATAATAAAATGACATACAAATAGAGTGCAATTGTTTCTTATAAAATAAAAAGGATAAAACACAGAATTGATACCTCACTTAGAATCAAGTTTGTGGTGCCGGGAGGAGCAGGAAAAAATGGAACCTCTTCAATTAAACTCCCTCAGAAGAAGAACCCAGGGTTACATTTTCAATACAGTTTTAAAGTCAAGCTACAGGGCCCCCCAGCCCCCTTCCCTGTGAGGTCAGAACCAACAGGAGGGGAGAATGCAAATTAGGGTCTTATGACTTTGCTGTTTGAATACCTCTAAGTCAAGTTTTCTTTACACCGTCCTAACTTTTCAACAGTATGGTTTACGAACATGATTTTACCTTCACACAACAGGTCCTAAGTTTCCCTTCATCTGCATACCACACATGCCTCTGGTATGTATGATATTGGAGAAAATGATATGATCTTTTCCTGTGCCCTTATTCAGCTTGAATCTGTCATTAACATACAACCCAGTCTCTGCAGTCGGCCTGTCTGGGGCCTCCCAAACATGTGTGAGATTTCATTGTCTTGCAAGAGATCTCCTCAAAGGCATTCACATTTGCCATCCTGCCATAAATGGTATAAGGTGCTATCCTTATATACCAGCCCCCCTGGGTGGTTTAACATCCACAAAACCCATTGATCTAACAGCTTCTAAGAGCACCAGGTCACACTATTTCTAGGAAGTAATACACAAACATATATTTGCAGATTTATGCCTAAACATTAGCTTGCACATGACACCTTCCCTTTTTAAGAGATGGCATGGGAATTGACTGACAGGTCATAGCCCAAGCCATCTCCCACAGATCCCACCAGGTTCAAATGGAATAGCTGATAGCTGGGCCTCAATAGGTTCTCTGGGGGGAGGGGTTAAGAAGGGCTTAACTATCTCAGACAGCTGGAACTTCTGGTCCTGCAATAGCTGTGGGCAAACCTCTGCATTCTTACCTACGCTCTCTGCACCTTTCACTGACTGTGTGTCTTTGTGGGTGCTGCTTGAGAGAACATCTCCCTCCCACAAGAACTCCTGTAAATGGGAACCCTTCAATCCTGGCACAGCGGAATACCTACGTCCACTCTGCCCTGCTTCCCCGTTACACAATTCCCCGTCTGTGGGATACACTATGTGATTCTGATCTGAGGGTCTAAGGAACAGGACACTCCGCTCCCCCTTAGACTCATCTATCTGGGGGTGTAGTGTAACAGGGAGTTTGGGTCCCTCATCTATTTCCTCTAAGCCATTAGATAGCTGGATAAGTGAGTGTGGGCTAGCAACTGACTCCCCTGTCTCTATAGGCAACTCAGAGGAATGGTCAGAACTCAGATGTAGATCTAAGTGGTGAACATTCGAACTACAGGTCCCAGCAGCAATGTAAGGATTGCTGTCCCTCGCTACTTCCCGTTGGTCAGGACTATGTGTCTCCCCCACATGCTCACCCGCTCTGTGTGCAGCTGATTCAGGCACAGAATATACATCTTCCCTCTGCCCTCCCTGCCAGTTACCTTGTACAACATCTTCTGAGCATATTACCTGGGTAGAAACATTGTCTTTCTCTAGCACAACAGAATTAATCACATGGTCATCTGTCCCTTTTCTAGAAAGCACATTATCTATACCAGTATTAATGCCCATATCTGCAATCACAGTATCCGCTGTCCCCATCCCATGACAAGATGTCAGTGTAAAAACAGGTTTAGATTCTAACACAATACTGTTATTGGCATTATCCTCATTATTCGCATTAGGTACAATAATACATTCTCTTTCCTTGTCACCTCCTGGTGCCTGGGAAAAAACGTGGTTACTCTCAGCAGGTTCTGGTACTGTAACATGGGCGGCACTAAAATCATTACACACTTCAGGTATAATATGGCATTTCCGTTCCCTGTCACATCCTGCTGCCTGGGAACAAACGTTGGTATTCTCAGCTGATTCTAACACAGTGACATTAGCATCATTACCTACATCAGATATAATAAGACATTCCCTGTCCCTGTCACATCCTGGTTTACACATTTCAGGTGCAATTGAACAGACCTTTTCCTTGTCACCTCCTGCTACCTGGGAACAAACTTTGGTACTTTCAGTTGATTCTGACACAGTAACAGGGGTGGCATGGACATCGTCATTACAGACATACTGAGACAACATTCTTCCTAAATCTGTCCCCAGTAACACATCTATAGGCATATTATCTGAGACCCCGACATCCCTTATACCTCTTCCAGCACCCCAATCAAGGTAAACTTTGGCTACAGGTACAGTTAGGTGAATTCCACCAACCCCTTTCACAGAAATACATTTTCCTGGAATGAAGTCCTCTAACCCTACCAGTTCTGAATGAACTAACGTAACATCCGCACCAGTGTCTCTTAACCCCACAGTTACCTTGCCACCCACAGTGACTGTTTGTAGGTTGTCCTTCCGGCCCCCTTCTGGTCCCGCAACACAGAGGACAGCTGGTGAAGATTGCAGGGAAGGTACCCCCCCAGCGGAGGGTGAACTGGTCTTCTTCTCTGGACAAGCGGTACTAATGTGCCCCACCTGGTTGCACACAAAACACCTGCGGGTGTCTCCCACAGCAGGCTTTGCCCCAACTCTCCCAAAAGATGAAGAAACAGTGGGTGATGGCGGTGAGGGGGGTGGCGTTGATCCTCCTGGCCGGCCCCCTTTCCAGGCCGACTGCCCTGGCACAAAAGTTCCTCTTTTAGCTGCAGGTGCCCGGGTGACAGTGTACTTGTCAGCCAGTCTAGCTGCTTCCGCAGATGATGTAGGGTCCCGATCCACTACCCATTCCTTCACATCAGCCGGGCACAAAGTCAGAAACTGCTCCTGGATCATCAAATCTTGCAAAGCATCAAAGGTGGTGATCTGTAGCCCTCCAACCCACTGTTTGAATGAAGCACACAGCTGGGCCACAAGTCCTGAATATGTGTCAGAGGCACTGCGTTTTAAATCTCTGAATTTCTGCCTATGCGCCTCTGGGGTGATGTTAAAGCGTTGCAACAGGGCACTTTTGATTGCCTCATAATTTCCGTCCATCTCAGGTGGAAGATCTGCAAAGGCTTCTAATGCTTTACCTCGCAAACCAGGGGTTAAATATTGTGCCCACTGATCTTTGGCCAGTCCATACTGTCTGCATGTCTTTTCAAAACCCCGCAAAAAAGTATCCAAATCCCCATCTTTTTCCAATACAGGGAAATTCTCAGGACGGGGTCTGCTAATACCAGCATCTCTGGTCTCTGGCTGGCGTTTGAGCTTCACAAGCTCCAGCTCATATCTCCTCTCTGCCTCTCGCTCGGCAGATTCTCTTTCTGCCTGTCGCTCTGCTTGGCGCTCCGCTGCCTCCATAGCAGCGCGCCTCTCTGCTGCCTCCATAGCAGCGTGCCTCTCTGCTGCCTCCATAGCAGCACGCCTCTCTGCTGCCTCCATAGCAGCGTGTCTCTCTCTCTCCTGACGGTCAGCAGCTTCCTTCTCCTGGAACTGCTGTATGAGTTGCATTTTAGTTGTAATGTCCGCTGGGCCCAAATATTTTAGGGCAGTTTGCAAATAAACATCCATAGCAGTGTCCACACATGAACCATTAGAATCATCCGAAATTAACAGTCCCTGGTTTTGAGGAATACCCACAGTCAGGTCCACTTCTGAGTTCTGGCTATTCTCTTCCTCGGACACAGCTGTGAGTTGCTGATCCCTCTGCACAAGAGCTTCAATCAATTGCTCCTTGCTTTTGCCACTGGTGGGAATTCCTCCATCCTCACAGTCTGAAATCAGCGCCTCCTTTGTCAAGCGTTTATATGCAGCCGCCATCTCCTCCGCTTAATGCCAAATAAAAAAAGATAAGAAAAAAAAGAGAAGGGGAGGGAAAGAAACAATTGCTGTATGTCTTATAATGTTTTAAGCATTGAGTTCAGTCTCTGGTGAATTAGTCTGTATTTCCTCTCTCAGGGATCACACAACCCTAATTCACTTAAATTCTTAAAAAAAAATTAAAAATATATCCCACAAGCTTGCCACCAATTTGTCACGAACAGCACTCACCTGAGTCTGCGTGACGCATATGTGACACAGGGTCAACCACAAAGACAACCACCTGGTCTGTCTAAAATGATTAAATCCTTCCCTATCTATGCCACACACTAGCTTTGCGATACTAATTACCACCACCAAGGTTGTTTCAGATAAGAGCTGACACTCTTATTTAGGAAGCCTTCGGTTCTCCCTAGCATTAATCCAACACAATTTACTTTAATCAGAGTTTACTTAAACCACAAGGTTTGCACAGTTTCAATTAGGTAGCGTCTGGACCAAACTGTCGCGTGAATTCATAAGAACACAGAGACTAGAACTTATTAAGTGTAATTTAATATGGAAAATACATCCACAATGCTTAAGATACAAAGATAATAAAATGACATACAAATAGAGTGCAATTGTTTCTTATAAAATAAAAAGGATAAAACACAGAATTGATACCTCACTTAGAATCAAGTTTGTGGTGCCGGGAGGAGCAGGAAAAAATGGAACCTCTTCAATTAAACTCCCTCAGAAGAAGAACCCAGGGTTACATTTTCAATACAGTTTTAAAGTCAAGCTACAGGGCCCCCCAGCCCCCTTCCCTGTGAGGTCAGAACCAACAGGAGGGGAGAATGCAAATTAGGGTCTTATGACTTTGCTGTTTGAATACCTCTAAGTCAAGTTTTCTTTACACCGTCCTAACTTTTCAACAGTATGGTTTACGAACATGATTTTACCTTCACACAACAGGTCCTAAGTTTCCCTTCATCTGCATACCACACATGCCTCTGGTATGTATGATATTGGAGAAAATGATATGATCTTTTCCTGTGCCCTTATTCAGCTTGAATCTGTCATTAACATACAACCCAGTCTCTGCAGTCGGCCTGTCTGGGGCCTCCCAAACATGTGTGAGATTTCATTGTCTTGCAAGAGATCTCCTCAAAGGCATTCACATTTGCCATCCTGCCATAAATGGTATAAGGTGCTATCCTTATATACCAGCCCCCCTGGGTGGTTTAACATCCACAAAACCCATTGATCTAACAGCTTCTAAGAGCACCAGGTCACACTATTTCTAGGAAGTAATACACAAACATATATTTGCAGATTTATGCCTAAACATTAGCTTGCACATGACAGTGCTGCAGTACCTGATCAACAAGGACATCATTCTCCTCCTCCATGAACTGCCTGGACCTTGATGCTGCTGTCCTTTCATGGTCATCTTCCTCACTCTCATCTTCCTGATGTGCCTGCTGTCTGCTTGAAGATGGTTGAATGCTGCTCACAAATTGCTGTCTTCTTCGCTCTTCTCGACGCTGTTCACGATTCTCTGACCATCCCTCTCCACTACTAACACTTGATGCCTCTTGGGTGTCCTGTGGAAAGAGAGGATCCCTACGCTCCCTAGACATGGCTGCTCTTTAAAATTTGTCTAATATACCAAAAAATATTTAGCTTAAAAACTCAACTAACTACCTAAATACACCTATTAATTTATTAAATAATGTGTTATATTAATATAACTACTATACTAAAAACTGCTAACCTAACTGATATAAAAGAATACTAATAAATACATTGACACTATTATTACTTTGGCCTATCTGCAATACAAAAACCTATCCTATAAAATTATTTTGTACTAGGTTAAAAAAAATACAATAAAAACAACAAATATTACACTGATTAATGTATGTGGGTATGTATGTGGTTGTATGTAATATCATCATCACCATTTATTTATGTAGCGCCACTGATTCCGCAGCGCTGTACAGAGAACTCATTCACATCAGTCCCTGCCCGATTGGAGCTTACAGTCTAAATTCCCTAACATACACACACAGACGACAGAGAGAGAGAGACTAGGGTCAATTTTGATAGCAGCCAATTAACCTACTAGCATGTTTTTGGCGTGTGGGAGGAAACCCACGCAAACACGGAAAGAACATACAAACTCCACACAGATAAGGCCATGGTCAGGAATTGAACGCATGACCCCAGCACTGTGAGGCAGAAGTGCTAACCACTAAGCCAACGTGCTGCCCATATGTGTATGTACTAATGGTTTCTTTTTCAATAAATCAGTTTTAACAAACAATTTACATTAATACAGACTACAGCACAAAAATACACCCAAAAATAAAAAAATGAACATATACAGCTATAAGTATAGGTATATATAGGTATTTATGTATTTGCGGTGTTATGTGTTAGTAAAATATGGGTATGTATGTATGTATGTATGTATGTATGTATGTACTAATGAGTATGAAGTATTGTTTTGCATTAAAATTGTGTTTTAAATAAAAATGCAGCATGTTTTTATTAAAATAGCATTGTGCAGTAATGCTAATATATGCCAATTCAATGCAATGAAGAAAACTCACAAAGCCAGATGCTATGCAGTCATCAAACCAGTCAACAGCCATCAGCAAATGACAGTTTGCTGGTGGCAGTGTTACTTTTTACATTTAAGATGGTTGCGTTAATCCCCCGCTCCACTTCCATAAAAAATTTGGTTTGACCAATCATTAGCGCGTGGGGGCAGCGTTACAAGATTTCAAATTGAATTGCACAATTTTTTATGCGCCGTTAGCTAAAAACGGTCACGGCAGCTGGTCAAAACCCGCACAGGTATTTATTTTTTTAACGCAGCACCAAAAAAACCCTGCGGTCAATTGAATTCCTCCCTGAGTGTAACTGACGAGAACATAGACTGTTGGATGGGGAACAGTGTGATGTAGGAAATTAGATTTCTAGAGCGACACAACATAGGAACAATGTTTGCTTTAAAGTAGACTACGAGGTCTTGAGCTTGGAATTAGTGAACTGATTTGAAATGGAAGACTTGAAGCATTCTTACTTGGCAAGAGAGTGACAGAGCAGTGTGATGAATCAATATCATGAGTTTGTAAGGACAAGTTGTACATGTTTTTTTTTCTCCTCAATGCAAGAGTACCTTTGCAGACTACTACTCTGGTTGTTACGGGACCTTGCTCTTTCTACAATCAAACCTCAGTCTGTGGCTTCCTGCTTGCCTCCATTCCCTTCCTCATATTACGATATCCATCCTGTCACGTGAAGCCCTGTCCTCACTAGCGTACTCTCGCAAGTGGTTAGGTCACTGCCTCCCACAAGATAAGCATATTAATCTGAAATAATCTGTGTTGCTTTGAAATTTCTGATGATCTGATTGACTTCAATTTATTCTAACCCCAATCCACTTCAAAAATGGATATATCTATATGTCACGAACACGCTCCCAGCTGCCGTGACTTTGGAGTGTTTGCTGTATGAGGTCACACACGATTTCAGCCCGCAGTCTCTCTCACCTATCACACAGGTTCTAGACCTACGGAATCGCCCCCACACAGCGCTCTCACACCCCCCAGACACTTCAAGGTTCAGCCACCACCTATTGGGTACGGGCAATAAGACCCCAATATACTGTCCCCCACTGGCACACAGGCTTCTAGTTATCCACAAACTCACAAGACCCACACCAGCACACACAGGGTTAACTCTTCACACCTCCAGGATGTTAAACAAATTTAAATACAAGCACACACAGCTTGTTAATCAAATGTATCAACAAATCACACACTGGCATTCCAAGGGTTAACCTGGTCGAGCAATCTCTCTTCTAAACAGGCAATGGATTCTTCAGAGTATCAAGGACGCAACTTATTAAATTATAGATTTAATATACAAAAAGTACAGGGCATTCAGATATAAAGAAAAATAATGAATAAACAATTAATAAATTTGACATAACAAACAAAAACAGTTTAAAATAAAAAGGATTACATTCAGATTTGCACTTACATGAATTGCATTCTGGCCAAGGGGAATTGGCTAAGAAGATGGACAGCTTATCAATGTAACTTGATTTCCCCAAAAGTCTGACAGTTTATTCCTTCAGAACACAGATTTTTAAGCAACCTCAAATGGGACGGCATTCACAGGGGCAGTGTGAATGCTAATGTGGGGGCGGAAATGTCCCCTGGGTGTCACCTCAGGTTTGTTCAAACTATTCCTAAGTTTTGACTGGTTTTAGCTTTCCTCAGATACCTCCCAGAGACATAAAGTTCCCTTCAATAAACCAATCATAATTTCCCACACATTTAAATACCAAATATGATGAGATTACAACAATATCCAATCTCATCCTGAAATACCTGTGCCTATGGCTGTTCCCTGTGTAGTTGGTATCTATGTTTCAAGACCCTTGTGTGGTTTTTGCCCCTCAGTACGGAGTGGCATCCAGATTTCAAAAATGTGAACGATGTAGACATTTTGTCACAGGCACTAGGAGTTTTACCCAGAATTCACCAGGTGTAGCTACACTTACCAGAAGTGCGGACCTCTGGGTAGTGTGGTGAATCAGTGGAACCATACAGTAGAATAGAGGAAAGGAATGTCAATAGTATAAATGCTGAGTCTTGGCACCGTGGAACTGTGATGGTACAGCAGTTTAGTAAACAGGATAAAATGAGGAAAGAGTCCAAGTGCCTCAGCACGCAGGTAGCATGTAGCAGGCCAGTACTTGATAACTGGATAACGTTAGGCAAAGACCAATCAACAATATAGCAGAAGAGTCAGCGACTTGCAGCTACAATACAGAGGCACTTGTAGACTTTAGTCCAGCTAATAGGTACCATACAGAGTAGTAGCTATATCACAAGGAAACATGAATGGTCTACAGCTGGTAAGTTTCACCACGGATATGTAGAGAAGACTTGTCCAGCACAGGTGTGTAACAGAATAGCGTGAGTGGTCTGCAATTGGCAAGTTGTACCACTGATGTGAAGGGAAGACTTGTCCAGGCGCAGGCATGGAACGGAGTAACGTGAGTGGTCTGCAATAGGCAAGTTTTACTACTGATGTGTAGAGAAGACTTGTCCAGGTGCAGGCATGGAACGGAGTAACGTGAGTGGTCTGCAATAGGCACGTTGTACCACTGATGTGAAGGGAAGACTTGTCCAGGTGCAGGCGTGGAACGGAGTAACGTGAGTGGTCTGCAATAGGCAAGTTGTACCACTGATGTGAAGGGAAGACTTGTCCAGGTGCAGGCATGTAACGGAGCAACGTGAGTGGTCTGCAATAGGCAAGTTGTACCACTGCTGTATAGAGGAGACTTGTCCAGGAGAAGGCAGGTAACGGAGGTAGCGAGAGTAGTCTGCAGCGGGTAAGTTCTACTACCGATGTGGAGAGGAGACTTGTCCAGAAGCAGGCAGGTAACGGAGGTAGCGAGAGTAGTCTGCAGCGGGTAAGTTCTACTACCGATGTGGAGAGAAGACTTGTCCAGAGCAAACAGATAACACGAGCAGAAACAGGAAACACCTCCGAGTCTCAAGGAATGAGAACCAAGAACAGGCAAAGGTAATAGGGCAACAGGTGCCTTAAGTACTGAGAGGTGATTAATTAACCAATGAGACTAGAGGCGAGGTATTAACAGTTCAGGGTTTTTGCACATGCGCAATCTTAGTCAAGATGGCGGACGGCCGCGGCTCAGGAGATGCGCCGGCAGGAGCAAGAGAGACCTAAAGGCACTAACAGTCCGGTGAGTGACACATTTTCCTTTGATACCCATATTTCCATATATATTTATAGGTAGTCTTCAAACGCTATCTTTGTCTACAAGGGTCTCACCTAGGCATATGGCTCTCCAATTTACACCCAGGGGTTAGTTTGTGTTTACACTACCTATTGAAAGGAAGTCAATTAGCTAGGGAAATACATGTTCAAATACCATGGATGTCTGTGATCTGAATATCTTAAGCTGGTCTCTGCACAAAGGGTTTGCCTAACTCAATTACCTCCTCCTGGGCTCATTTGATCACACATTTATCTGAGTTGAAGATCAGGTTAATTTAGGTATTCATGCAAAGATTTATTTAGGCCCTGACATTCAATATTCTATTTCAGCATATAAGATTTATGCTCTCATCCTGACACTAGATAAGCAGGAGCTGAAGATTAATAGCGAAAAAAAATGTGTTCTGATGCTAATCAAATGCACCTTAAAACATTTGATGCAATGCCCATGTTTTTATTAAAAACAAATCAACAGCATTCTCAATAATGAACGGCACTTTAATTATGGGGTATTTTTGCATAGTTTTTATATTTATGATATACAACTGTATTTTTTTTTTCTTTTAAAAAAACCCACTTTTACTCCATTTTTACACAAAGTCATTTTATTGAATAACCCATCTTGTAACCGTTTCATATTACGTGTGACACCAATATGACTCTAGTACCAGATAAAGATCTTAAAAATAGTGGTGACGGTCCTGAGTCATTAAGGAGAGTAAGACAAATAAAAGGAGTAAATGTTCTTCTGGACAAACCATGTCACAATGCAAGGGATGCAAATCAGTTTATTATTTTGCATGTAAGGAAAATACTGGTTGTTTTTTCATCTAGCACACAAATACTTGAGAGTTTTATTTTTACACTGAAATTTAAAGTTGATCTAGGACATGCACTACCCCAACTATCATTCTGTCCCCACATTTTAAATTTACCTCCCCCTCCATTTAAAATGGTTTTGCCAAAGTGCAAAGTTACTGCTTTTTTTTTGCTCTGTTCTCCTTAATGACTCAGGCCTGAGAAGATTATCGGCATGTGGTAAATTACAGTCTCAATAAAACTGGAAGTGATATGACCTGAAAGGCAGCTGGTTACACCTTATCTGATTGGGCCACCAATATAACCAAATTGAACGGTTATCCTATTACTCGAAATTCCAGTTGTTAAAAAGTGAAAGAAAAACTGTAAAATAAAATTACACCTGCTTGTTACTGTACTGAAACATTACTATAGTTTAGACAAATGTAAAGTAACGTAGAACACTGATATTGAATGAAAAATACGAGATCTTTGAAGGAGAAAATTTAATAGAGAGTAAAAAAAGACAATATAGCAATAAAAGTAAATATTGTCCCAGCTTTACAAAATGTATAAGTGTTTTGCAAAGTTTGCATGTTTGTATTAGAGAATGCTTTGAGTAGGCAATATGACTAGGCACCCTGCAGCGCTTAGTAAATCCACCTATACGTCTTTAATTTTTCCTGTAAAACAACAGTGTTCACACAGTTAAATCTGGTAAACAACGTTTTAAATGTTTAAATAAATCAAAAATGGGCAGTTTATAGATCTCTGGTTTTGGGGGACAGGCAGGACCAGATTAAGAGTTCATGGGCCTGGAGCTAAACATTATGCAGGGCCTATTGTGAGCAGCACTGTGACAAGTGGGGGGGGGGAGTTGGGGGGTGTGTCCAGCATCATGGAGATTATGGGTAGCACCTCCTTCCATAATGCTGCACAGGTACTGTGCAGCTTTATTTTTACTGTAATGTAGAGTTGAGCTAGGAACTTTCCAACTCCAAATTGGGCTGCATACTTTATGTCTTCCCCGCAGCACAACATGGTTTTGCTCCTCTTTGCTGTCATTCCTAACTCTTAATAATTCCCTGAGTGGCTACTAACTCAGCTGCAAGTTGTTCAGAAGCGCAGCCCTCAATATCTGAGGGTCCCCAGGTGGGCAAGAAAAACCAAACAGATTACAAACAGAACAGTTAATTATTCATTATGAATTTACATTTCTTACATTGATAATGATGCTAACTGCCCAGTAACACAGAACTAACGACCGTGTTGGATTGTCTTATTGAATACTGTCTCTGTCTAATTAGTAAATGTGATTATTATCCCTCTGAATTCTGATTATTGGCTCCAGTTGTTATTTATTAATTATATAAGGATTATTATATATATTATATATTATATAAATATCCCTTCAGTATCTCTGTGTCTGTGGCATATATCTCATCAGTGTCTCGGTGTCCAAGGTTTAAATCTCAGTATCTGAGGTACATCTCTCTCAGTGTCTGAGGTACATCTCTCTCAGTGTCTGAGGTACATCTCTCTCTATTCATGAGGTACATCTCTCTCAGTATCTGAGGTACATCTCTCTCTATTCATGAGGTACATCTCTCTCAGTGTCTGAGGCACATCTCTCTCAGTGTCTGAGGTACATATATCTCGGTGTCTGAGGTACATCTCTCTCAGTGTCTGAGGTACATCTCTCTCAGTGTCTGAGGTACATATATCTCGGTGTCTGAGGTACATCTCTCTCAGTGTCTGAGGTACATCTCTCTCAGTGTCTGAGGTACATCTCTCTCTATTCATGAGGTACATCTCTCTCAGTGTCTGAGGTACATCTCTCTCTATTCATGAGGTACATCTCTCTCAGTGTCTGAGGTACATCTCTCTCAGTGTCTGAGGTACATCTCTCTCTATATCTGAGGTACATCTCTCTCTATGTCTGAGGTACATCTCTCTCGGTGTCTGAGGTACATCTCTCTCAGTGTCTGAGGTACATCTCTCTCTATGTCTGAGGTACATCTCTCTCTATGCCTGAGGTACATCTCTCTCAGTGTCTGGGGTACATCTCCCTCAGTGTCTGAGGTACATCTCTCTCAGTGTCTGAGGTACATCTCTCTTGGTGTCTGAGGTACATCTCTCTCTATGTCTGAGGTACATCTCTCTCAGTGTCTGAGGTACATCTCTCTCGGTGTCTGAGGTATAGCTCTCTCTATGTCTGAGGTATAGCTCTCTCTGTGTCTGAGGTACATCTCTCTCGGTGTCTGAGGTACATCTCTCTCAGTGTCTGAGGTACATCTCTCTCGGTGTCTGAGGTACATCTCTCTCTATGTCTGAGGTACATCTCTCTCAGTGTCTGAGGTACATCTCTCTCGGTGTCTGAGGTATAGCTCTCTCTATGTCTGAGGTATAGCTCTCTCAGTGTCTGAGGTACATCTCTCTCTATTCATGAGGTACATCTCTCTCAGTGTCTGAGGTACATCTCTCTCAGTGTCTGAGGTACATCTCTCTCTATATCTGAGGTACATCTCTCTCTATGTCTGAGGTACATCTCTCTCAGTGTCTGAGGTACATCTCTCTCTATATCTGAGGTACATCTCTCTCTATGTCTGAGGTACATCTCTCTCGGTGTCTGAGGTACATATCTCTCAGTGTCTGAGGTACATCTCTCTCTATGTCTGAGGTACATCTCTCTCTATGCCTGAGGTACATCTCTCTCAGTGTCTGGGGTACATCTCCCTCAGTGTCTGAGGTACATCTCTCTCGGTGTCTGAGGTACATCTCTCTCTATGTCTGAGGTACATCTCTCTCAGTGTCTGAGGTACATCTCTCTCGGTGTCTGAGGTATAGCTCTCTCTATGTCTGAGGTATAGCTCTCTCTGTGTCTGAGGTACATCTCTCTCGGTGTCTGAGGTACATCTCTCTCGGTGTCTGAGGTACATCTCTCTCTATGTCTGAGGTACATCTCTCTCTATGTCTGAGTTACAGTTTTTTCGGTGTCTGAGGTACATCTCTCTCTATGTCTGAGGTATAGCTCTCTCTGTGTCTGAGGTACATCTCTCTCTATGTCTGAGGTACATCTCTCTCGGTGTCTGAGGTACATCTCTCTCTGTGTCTGAGGTACATCTCTCTCGGTGTCTGAGGTACATCTCTCTGTTGCTTAGCTGAATCTTGCAATGGGGCAGTCCTGTTTAGAAAAGACATAGTTACTATTTATCTTCTGGAAAATGTGTCAGAACTGCATAGAAGACGCTTGTTATCCTGATGTGGGAAATGTTTTACATGTCGTCATCCAAATGAGTGCCCTGAAAAGTGGGAGCTGAAAATAGCGTCTAAGGATTTGAAGGCTGTGGGATAGTTTGATTGTGCGTGGCAGGGAATTCCTTAAGTGGGGAGCAACACGGAAGAAGTCTTGTAGGCAGGAGTGAGAGGTGGTTACCAGAGACGAAACAAGGCACAGGACAGACATAGATATAAGAGGACAGGAGGGAAAGTATTTTGATATAAGATTTGAGATGTATGCAGGGGTAGTGTTGTTGAAGGCTTTGTAGGTAAGGGTGAGTCATTTGAATTTGATTCTGAAAGGAAACAGGGAGCCAGTGTAGGGATTTGCAAAGTGGTGCAGCAGATGTGGAGTGGTGAGAGAGGAAGATCAGTCTTGCAGCAGATTGGATTGAAGTGTGGATATATAGGTGTCAGGAATGCCAGAAAGCAGGAGGTTGCAATAGTCAAGACGGGAGATGATGAGAGAATGGATAAGAGTTTTGGGAGCATGTTGAGTTAAGAAAAGGGCATATTCTGGCAATGTTTTTAAGGTGGGGTCGACAGGATTGGGAGAGAATCTGGATGTGAGGAATAAAGCAGAGGACAGAGTCAAGTGTGACACTAAGGCAGCAAGACTGAGGAAATTGTGGTGTTATTGACAGTGAGGGAGATTTGAGGGCAAATGGTGACTCTGATAGGAGGTAAGATAATAAGTTCTGTTTGGACATGTTAAGCTTTAGGTAGCATTGGGACATCCATGTGGAGATAGCAGAAAGACAATTGGTTACACAAGATAGAAAAGAAGGAGAGAAGTCAGGGTAAGAGATATAAATTTGAGTGTCATCAGCGTAGAGGTGGTATTGGCAGCTGAATGAGCGAATTAGTGACCCAAGAGAAGAGGTGTAAAATGAAATAGGTGAAGGGCCAAGAACAGAACCTTGTGGGACCCTAACAGATAGTGGGAGTGGAGGGGAGGATATGCCAGATATAGAAACACTAAAGGAGTGGTTCAATAAGTAGGAAGTGAACCAGGAAAATGCTGTGTCATAAAGGCCAATAGAATGAAGGTTTTCTAGGAGAAGAGGGTAATCAACAGTGTCAAAAGCAGCAAAGAGATCCAGGAGAATGAGTATGGAGAAATGTCCGTTAGACTTTGCAGTAAGTAAATCATTGATAACTTTTGTGAGAGCAGTTTCAATGGAATGAGAGGCCTGATTACAGAGTGTCGAAAATGGAATGAGAGGAGAGAAAGTTAGACAGGCGTTTGTACACTAACTGCTCAAGTAGTTTGGTGGCAAAAGGGAGGAGAGAAATAGGGTGGTAGTTGGAGAGAGAGGCTGGATCGAAATGGTTTCTTTAGAACTGGTGAGATGAGTGCTTGTTTAAAGGAGAATGGAAATATGCCAGTGGAGAGAGACAGGATGAAGAGGTGAGCTAGAGGTGCAGTGGAAGAGAGGGAGAGGAGAATTTGGGAGGGAATAGGGTCGAGGGGACCGATTGTAGGGTGAGATGATGAGATGAGTACAGATTCTTCGTCTTCAGTTACTGGAGAGAATGAATTAAGGGTGGATTGGTGAGTATAAGTAAAGCTGGGTAGAGTGGGTGGAGTGAGTGGAATTTGGCATAAGGAAATATTTTGTTGAATGGTGTCGATTTTGTCTTTGAAATAGGTGGAAAAATCAAGGGCTGTGAGAGAGGAAAGGGGACGAGGTGCAGGTGGGCAGAGAAGTGAGTTGTAGACTGTGTGGATTTTAGAGATTTGATTAATGTTTGTTTGGCAATTGAGAGGGTAGTGCTCTAAGATGAAAGGATGAATTTATAGTGGAGGAAATCGGGATAGGAACGAGATTTCCTCCAGTGGTGCTCTGCAGTGCGGAAGCACTTTTGCAGGTACCAGGTCTGTTTGGTGTGCCAAGGTTGGGGTTTGGATTGTAGGAGACTATATGTAGTAGCTGGAGCTGCATTGTCTAGGGCTGAATTGAGTGTTTTGTTATAGAAAGAGGCAGCCTGATTAGGACTGGACAATGCAGTCAGTGGAGAAAATATTTGTTTTAGTGAAAATGAGAAGTAGATTAGGTTTAGAGTACTTAGGTTTTGTTGTGTACATGTGGATTTGGGTGCAGGGGGGAGGGCATGAGGTAAGGTGAGGCTGAAGGAAAGGAGGTTGTGGTCGGAGACCGGGAAGGCTAAATTGAAGAAACTAGAGATGGACTAGTAGCGGGAGAAGACAAGGCCAAAGGAGTGTCCATCACAGAGGGTGGGAGATGAGGTCCATTGGGAGAGACCAAAGGAGGAAGTAAATGATAGAATATTAGTGGCAGAAGAGACAGTGGGATTATCAAAGAAAATGTTGAAATCGCCTAGTATGAAAATAGGCAAGTCAAAGTTGTGAAGGAATTGGTTAACTGGACCTGAGGGGCAATAAATGACAACAACATGAAAAGGCGGAGAGGATAAAATAGATGGATAGTGTGGACTTCAAAGGAAGAGAATGAGAGGGAGGGTTCAGAGAGTATGACTTAAAAGGTGCAGCTTGGAGAAAGAAGAATGCCTACTCCACCACTTTGTCTGTTTCCAGGTCTGGGAGTGTGGCTGAGGAAGAGTCCCTCATAGGAGAGAGCTGCAGGGGATTTAGAGGAGGTGAGCCAAGTTTCTGTAATGACAAGGAGGTTGAGGGATTTAGAAATGAATAGATCATGTATGGATGTAAGTTTATTACAAACAGATCTGGCGTGCACAGTGCAGTCCATACTGCACAGGAGAAGGTAGTGTAGATATGTGAATAAGGTTGGCTGGATTGCAATAACGGGGTGGATGGAAAGGTTTGGTGTGGAGCAAGGAGCGTGAGCAGATAATGGGGATTGTATGGGGCCCAGCGTTAGGTGAGATATCACCAGCAGCCATGAGAAGGAGCAGGGTGAGGAAGAGGACATGCGAGGAGGATTTGTGGGTGTGAGGTTTATGTCACATTAGCCCTGACAAGTCCCTAAATATTTAGGATTCCTACATCTTACTTTTGTAATATATTTTAATAGTATATCTTTTCTATATGATCCACTGTTATCAGTTGTTTTTATGGTGGAATAAACATAAAATTCCAAAATTGACTTTTTTCTGTAAATGAAAAACTCTTACTGCTTAATGTTGTATTACATAGTGCACATGTTCTTGTGCTTGTCTTGTTTTAACTATTTTCCAATGAAAGAAGCAGCCTAATCCATTATGGACGTGATACAAGCTGTTCTTCGGTCTCTTATTGAAGAGTTAACTTGAGAAAGTATGAAACGCTGTGCAGAGTTCTAACCAAACCACACTGCTATGTTTTTCTTGGTTCACAGGAAGCACCTGCCAGAAAAGCGATGTGATGCTGTATCACAAACTACCTAGAAAATCTAATCTTATCTAACTCACATCTCTAAATGCTTCACATGGTTCTAGAATGTGGAGATAAGCTTCAGTCATTCTCTACAGCCGCAGCCTGTGTTTGTGGGTTAGGGAAGATGCATTTGTCCATGAAAACGAACGCACTGCTCCGTCCTGGCTGTGAGTCGGTAAACAATCTCTGTTTACTACCAAAAGTTTACATATGGAAGAAGCTGGACGCACATTACAGACTTTGTCTGATCTGTGGTCCATATGGTCAAACACCTTGTGATTGGATTGTACAGAGCCTGAGGCATATTGTTCATCTGCACAACAATTTAACTTTGACTAAGTAGAACAATTGTTGGTGGCTGCTTGAGGGACAAATACAATGCCTGTTTGGTTTGTGTACTCAAGCTAAAATTGAAATGTACACTTTTTTCCCCTTTAAATATCCACCTGCCATGTAAACTGAGTTTAAACTCCCATCTCTACCCTATTAACTCTAATTATTACAACAGTAACTGTACTTTAAGTTTGTGACTGAGTTGATACATAGTTGCAGCCCTCTTCAAAACGCATATCCTTTAGGGTGGCGTCAGATAGGCGCTTTTACGCTATTGCTTTCTGAAGATGCTGCTTGCAACATTTTCTGTGAAATAATCCCTCCCGTGTGATATGGGACAGTGTCCTCATTCACTTTAAGTGGTCAGCAGGGAGCGATTTCAGCACTATACATAAAACAACACACAAACACAGACATACATACATATTTAATAATTTTTCTACATGACCCATCATTTACAATTTTATGTACAATTTATAAAGTTTTAAAATAAAACTTGTAGATTTGTAGGAAACATTCGAGGAAATAAATAATTTTACAGAAGTGTTAAAAACATCATACAAACACATAGCATTATAAAAAATGATACTGTGTATTTTTAAATGATGAACCCACCTTTTATTTTAGAAAATTATTGCACACAGAATAGATTTGTGAATGTCATAGTTACAAACATGGCAGATTTAACTGACAATGGATTTATATCCTTATTTTATTAGTATTATTTATTGTTATTATTATTATTATTATTATTATTATTATTATTATTGCTATTGTAGCATGTCACAAATAGAAGTAGCAATGGAACACTGTAATACGCAATACTACATATAAAACCTTTCCCTTCTTTAGACTACAAGATTTTGTTGCAACAAAATCTCAAAGAGTGCAGCACTTATAACCAAAAGTACATTTTTAAAAAGCATGCACAATATGCACATTTTTACACAATTTTCATATAGCATGTGCAACACCATGTAAATCCAAAACGCAATTTATTTAGCCATATATAATAACAAAACATATGTTATCACTGTAAAATATATATAACAAAATAAATAAAAATTCAAATACATGCCACAACAAAACATGTATAATGGCAAACTTTGAGCTCAAGAATACAGTATCTAAATAACAGTCCTAGTGAAAATATACAAACATAGCAAAATATATAATATATATGTCCAGATCCTCTGTTGTTAACCCGAGGAATCACACAATGAATGGCTTCAGATTTAGAACTTCTCCACATATATTAGTTGTAAACATAGACAGAGTTGGATATAGCTGAATAATAGCATAATCGTTACTGTCCAGCTGGTATAAATGTGCTCTGAATAGACCAGTTGTGGTAACTAAAGACTGTCTCTAATGATTGCTCTTTATTTGTATATGTAAATCACTATGACCAAATAGATTTTCTACTTGAACTGCAGGTTACTCTCCAGGTTATAACACATCATGGGGTAAATGTATCAATGCCCGGATTCTTCAACTCCGGCGAGATCGGCGTCTTCAGCGCATAAATTTAAAGCGGTGCTGCCTTGTAAAGGGAAGTTTCCCTTTACAAGGCAGCGCCGCTTTAAATTTAAGCGCTGAAGACGCCGATCTCGCCTGAGTTGAAGAATCCGGGCATTGATACATTTACCCCCATATGTCCATAATACATTTGGGTGTACTCTGTACTGTAACAGGTAGATTTACTACTCACAGACACCAGAATAATATGGTAGCCTCCTCGCTCTGGGTTTGAACCACATATGCTCTAATGTTCTGCTGTATTGGCGAGACCCTCCAACAGGACCCTCCAGCGGCTATGATCCGCTTGCGGAAATCCCGGGCATGGCTCTTCACTGTTTACAGGTGTGCAGACTCCTAATTCAGAGCTTTGGATGAGTGAGTGAATAGCCTGATGCAATTGGTGCCTGTAATTGTGGACGGTCATGTAAAAGTGACTTGTCCTGAAAAATGGAGATGGTGGTCGCAGCTCTGTCCTCCAAACTTCAAGAGATTATCAGTTTAATATAAGGTTGCATTAGTGAATCATCTATACAATCAGAGTGAACTCCTTACGCGTATCATTATAAAATAACTGCATCAGAGGAGAAAATTACCAAGATTTTATTGCATGCAATGGGCAATAAACTGTGATTATTTCATATATAGTTTAGACAGCTTATTTTGTCAAGTAAATCACAGATGTTCAACAATTAAAATAAATGTTCTGCAAATGCCTTTATATTCTTTTAGCAAAGTCCCAATTGGGTTTTCTGGGAGGGAAAATAGTTTCTCATGATAACATATTTATGAAATAAATACTTCTATTTATTATATTTAAAAATAAATCTTACAAATAATTAAATAAGAAAATCAATGATAATGCTGAGCTATATTACATTTCTATACTTCCCATTATAATTAAGTTTTAAATGACTGAAACGTGTTTATTTTAGTATTACAGGCAGTGGAATACAGCTCTAACACGTCTCAACATCAGCACGAGAACCATGCTCATGTTTCTCATACATGTGCGTGTGTCTCCTACACCCCCTAAAGCAGGAAACCCATCAAACAAGCCACAGCACATGTGACTGGGGTCGGAGAAGTGTGCATGTAATGTGTGGGGCACAACTATCACTGTCACACAATACAGGGAATGGGACACTTTCATTCTTTACACCTGCACTGACTGCGATAACTGATCACACCCCGCATAAGGCATAAGCTGCACTGTGTGAATTAATTTAAATGAAATATCTGCAGGGAGGGCTATAAACAGTAGAGACAGATTGAACATAGCCCTATATACATATTCCCTTTGAAATTTTACATTATCACAGTGTTATGTTGTATAGAGGCAATTATTTGTTTGCTAGATTAAAGTGATGTACTACTACCATGAATATAGCTAGTTTTTTGTTCTTTTTAGTTTAGTAAATTCTTCATCAAGTTAGAAAAGGGTGGTACTCTCATCCCTGCACGCTATTGTTTCCGCTTTCTTCGTCCCAATAATGGTTGTTGCATGACCATAGACATTTTTAGTGTAACATTAGAGATTTAAATTCTCAATTTCATTCATTGAGAAATTATATCAGTTTCTTCAAAGACTTTTATTTAATATTTCTATTTTCATCACATTATACATTCAAAACATTTCTAGTTTAACACCACATTTTCCATTTAGCTATCTTTTGCATTATTCTTTAAAGCTAACCAAATGCACAGAACCACGTGTCATATTTTGTATGCTGGATACAATGCTCAGTATCTATTATTATTCTAGATGCTGTTGAAGTGACACTTTATTAAAGTGTCTGGAAATTTTATTAACCTAAAAATTTTTTTTATTGAGTTTTATAAAAATTTGAAGTAATGGTACAAAAGAAAAAGGGAGGGGAAGGGGGAGACATTAAGTTGGGGGGGGGGGGGAGGAAAAGGGGGGAGGTACATAGTGGGTAAGGAATACAATAAGTCATAAAAAAAAAACCTGTATTAACACACCTGAAATACTTCGGTATGAGCTTATATAGTAGCAGCATATATACACTGCAACCCTCACTACTGTACATATTAAAGAGCAAATTAAACAAGTGTGTGCATTAATAGTTGTCCGGCAACACATTAAACATATGCAGCTTCTCTGCAGCACTGGGCTAACTGTACTGCAGCGAACAGCAACGTTGTTCCAACAATATCAATAAAACTAAATTGTGTCTGAAACTTACTATAAATCTATTATGCTAACTTTTTTCAAACCTTGATCTTGCACATTTTTGTTTCCATTTTGTTACTTTTGCCATGTAAACACACATTTTCAAAATAACATTGTTAAGTTATCTTCTGCCTAAATGGAGGCTGTGTTTTGTGTTTAGACATGTTACCACTGGAATCATTATTCCGCTGACAGGTTCTGGTTCCAGTGCTGTAACTGGGAAGATTCACGGTTATTAAAACATAGTGCTCAGATAGTATCATTGCTACTGCATTGGGGCTGGCATGAATTATTGCTGATGTTGCAATGCCAGCAAAGAGACTTCCTCCAAGAGAGGCTGGCCGTACAGCGGGAGAGACACGATCTATGTTTTCCACCAAGTAGCAACAGATCACTATAAGACATGACCTAACATTGCAGGAGAGACATACTGTATATCAAGCCCACTCTACACCACCCCCCTTCCCCGTGCAAAACAAGTTAAGATGTAAAAAATGTATAAAATAATATAATGTATATAAAATAATAAAATGTGAAAAAATAACATAAAATGTCCTTGCAAACCCTGAACTCTATTGCAATCCAACCAAACAGTATCAGTCCATTCTGCGCAACCCCTATTGCATGCCAATACATTTGTGCAGTAATGCAGAAATGTCACTGAGAATGTCTGTTACGCCAAACCCACAAAAGCCCCCGCCGCCTCCAATTTTTGTGTGTCTACCGTCCCTATCCACCTCAATTTCTACTCTACAGATTTTGCATACAGGTACAGCTGAAAAACGATTACATTTATTCTTGTCAAACCTGAATAAAGTACAAATATTTGGTATCTCTGTGCTCAAGAGAACTAGCCAATCCAACTAAGTGGTAGATTTCAAGGGCTGCACTGACTGCAGTCAAGTAACTAGGCAAACATGTATTTTTTGTTTTTACTATTTTGCCTGCTGTCACCTAGGTAATGCTTAATAAAATAAAAAGTATATTTGTTCCAATTTGTTGGATGCAATAAAAATGTTATTCCCATTTAAACTAGCCCATTCCAAATAGGGATATTTGGTCTGGTCATTTAAGGGTAAAACCCTCTGCTCACCAGGTATTTAAAGGAGAAGTCCAGCTTTGAACAACACTTATTTTATTTTCAAATCAGGAGATTCCCTTTTAAATGGCGCAATCTTTTTTTTTTTTTTTTTTTTTATATTCCTAAGCTAAGAAGAAGATGATTTCCAAACATGGTTTGAAAACATCATTTTAACTTCTCAGTGATTCTGCAATACAGTAAGAGAATGATTACAAAAAAATAAAAACTACATTAGTGTTGGCTACAGGTATGCTCTATTGCAGTGAATGTGAAAGTACAGACTACTATGTTTTAAACTGACTCAATCATTAGTAGCAGGAATCCCCAGAAACAACTTATATCTGTGCTTATTTCTCCCCCAGGCAGCAGAATAGTAAATACCAATCATTTGCAAATCGTCTTATTATCAATTAGATGATGGAAATTTTGAAAAAAATCTTCCCAATATGTAGAGACGACAATCTGCCCCATATATCATCAGTGAGATATCTGTCTGCTCCTCGATTTAACACTGACTTTCTGACTTAATAAACCTGGGTTCAATTAGTGAATTTGCAAAATGTCTTGTTTTATTTCAATTCAAACAGAGTATGTGTTGTGTTTGGAAGCCGACAAAGCTCTCCTGGGTGATATAGGTCAGGATATCTCTGCATATGTAAACAGTGAAGCAGAAAACACTAAAAAAAGAATGGCTCTTATAGAAATATATTTTCTGTAATTCCATTGGCTCTAATTGTATATCTAAATCAAGTGTGCAGTAACCTTCTGACCAAATTCAGTGAGTAGATTTTCTTTGTTTACAGTAAAGTATTAAACTGACATAAAATGTAATTAAGACAGCAAAGTGGGGCTTGTCTTGTGATTTCTTTAACATAATATTTCTGTTTCCAGCAAAAGTGATCAGAAGGGTTATATAATAATACAAACAGGGGAGGACTGGCAAATTTTAGCCCGGAGGGCAAGACTTGACTCAGCAGCCTATGGGGAAGATTTTAAAGGAAATAAAATTCAGGTGTCCCAGTGACCCAAGGTAGCCCACTATGTGATTGGCCCAGGGTTCAGATGCCCTCCTGGCCCCCAGCCCAGCCTGCCCCTGACCACAGATCTGTTTCTCTAATCACACAAATTGTGCCCTTTTTGGTCCACTGTATTTATCTGTATATATAAACCTCTCTATTGTCTACATTGTCTCTCAAGTTGTCTGTCTTCCAAGTTTAGCCTATATATTATGATTTTTATGACTTTTGGTCTTTGCAGCTGTGTACGGTAAATAGTGTGTATCATACACAGCTGTGCGGCCCGTGAATGTATAAAAAAAAGTGCTTCTTTTAATCTTGAAAATTTTTAGAGAATTTGAAATCTTGTGAGGTAATACATTTATTATCTGTATCTTAAATTAAGTTTTACTATACCATTATATATTATTATTACAGGAAAAAATATGACTAGAACCTTGTAACTAATGTGTCTTAGAAGAATATAGTTAGTATCTATTTTCTAAGGGGCTATTTTTTCACAAACGCCAGAATATCTACTGTTTAATTTTTTAAACAAATGTCCTTCTATGGCAAAAACTCTATTTATTTCTGTATGTTCCCACCTCCTTCTCCATAGCTTGTAACTGTTTACTGTGCTGCCATGTAATAGCTGTATTACTAATTAGCTGATTGTGTAATCTACAGCTTTGTTACTGTTCAAGAAACATCTCGGGTGATTCCAGTGAGAGATATCGGCAAGTGAAAAGTGACACCTGTTGTAAGCTCTTGTGGAGACACAGTGGGCCTGATTCATTAAGGAGTGTAAATGCTGATTCGAGACATATTTTATGTAAAACCGCACTGCGCTTGCCTAGTTCCGGAGCATACGCCAGATCACGTAGCAACGTAAAACTCATCTTCGAGCGCAAAGGACCCTTACTTCAGCGTACAATTTCATGGGCAGAGGGGAATGAGCATATGCACGTAGTCAATGTACAATAAGGACCTGCCGTAACTAACCTTTTCTCTCCAGTCAACTTTCTATCAAGTAAAGAATAGTGAAAAGGTCAGTCTACATTCTGATAAATGAGAGGTATAGATTACTTTCTCTGCTAAGACAAATATTCCATCTTTAATGTGGATGTAACACAGCACTGTCCAAAATTGTATTGTCTGAATATTATCGTTTATATAGCGCCACCAATTACGCTGTTCCAACCAGGGCCTGATTAAGGGTTCAGGCCGCCCAGGGCTAATACGCTTGTTGTGCCCTCTTGTCTTCCACGACAGGCTAAAGGTAAAAACAGACTTGTCTTTATTTTAATATCAGCCCCCCCCATCTATGTTCACATTAAAGTGTTTTCGAAACTCAACTCCACTTGGCTTTTTAAATGGGCCACGACACTGTATGTCACTTATTTTGTCTTCATTAAAATCAGTACTGTATGGGAATGGCTGCCAAACTTTAGCCCGGAAGGGGGCAAAACTCGTCTCAGCAGTCTATCAGGAATAATTTAAAGGAAAATAAATGCATGTAGCCCAGTGACCCAGCTCAAGGTAGCCCACTATGGGACCGTCCCGGGCGACATGTTCCCCCCTGCCCAGCCAGCCCCTGTGTATATCAGAACGGAGGTGTGAATGAACACTACTGAGAGCGAAGGCATGGGGGGGATTTGTCACACCTGCTACCATCTCAGGATGACTCATTGTCTTCTGCCTTTACCATGGGAACACGTCAAGATTAGAACATTTCTACATTTTTCTTTCATGTTTTTTTTTTTCTTTGGGAGAACAACTATTATCTTATGTTTAAAATTAGTTATACCTCTCCCTGTCACAATTTTTCATCCCCAAGAATCTTGTGCCCCCCAAAAACCTTGCACTTAGGCTGCAGCCTAGTCAGCCTACTGGATAATCAGGCCCTGGTTCCAACCCCCTCCCCAGCAATACAAAACCTAAATTGCCATTTGGGCAACCTGGGTCTGAGGTGAACAGGAATAAGGTTCAATTGTCTAACATAATTCTTCCTTACCTTTTGACAAAGGCATTGGGGTCTTCCAGTTCGAAAATAGAATTCATCAACTAACTTCCACTCTATTAGTGAAAGAAGGCAAACAGAGGGGACACAATGTGCTCATGATTCTGTGCAGCAATTGAACCAGTCTCTAAGATAAAGTATGATATTTATAGGATTGCCCTTTTAATAGGAAACTGCTTCCATTTATTGTGAAAGTGCAAAATGTGTTTTAGCTGCCAGAGAAGCCCCAGAAGTGAACAATACTGAAAACTGCTGGCTTGCACACTCCTACTCAGTCTATTTATGTATCCTTAATGAATACCAATTTCTGCATTAGTCACGCAGCATATACATCCCACATGTGGGATGGCGTTACTGACATACTGACGTGCAGCACTACATACACAAAAGCCATTGTTCACTTTTGTAAGCATCATTATACTATACAGTGCAACGGATGTGCATTTTCTTCCTGCCAAAGGTTATGTGCAGCTAAAGGAACTACTAAAAATACAAATATTTATTCACAATATATTTGTTCGGTTGTAAAGAGAGCAATACATTTATTTATTTGCAGAGATTCCTCTATATCAGGGGTCAAGGAACTTTTTTACTTTTTACCCCCAAATATATTTAGATACGCCGATATTACCCCTCTTGATTTGAAAGGAAGGAAATAATATATTATTAATTATTGGAATTCAAAATTTCATTGAATCTATTCAAAATTTCTTTAAAAGCTTCACCTTCAAAACTTCAGGTTTTGGAGAAATGATGTTGCTTCATTTTTGATAGGAGAGCATCAATATTGGGGCATTTTGATGTCAGAGCAATTTGGATACAGTCTTCAGCGTTCAATCGATTTCTCTGCTTTGTTTTTATGTTCGTTAGAGTGGAAAATCCTTGTTCGCAAAGGTAGGTTGTTGCACAAGGCAGCAATTTTTAACTGCCTCTTCATGTGCAATTTTGAATGCCTTTGCAGCTGTTGACAGATCTGCTTTGTTTTCAAATGCAATACGTGCTTCATTATTGCATCGAAGCTCAAGAAGTGCCTCTGCCAACCCTTGAGGCTCTTCTGGTACAACAGCAATTTCACATTTAAAGGGGTCTACAATCCAACTGACAGCATGTGAACCGGCAGCATTACCCCCAGGAATTTAATTTTTACCCCTTTTGGGGTAATTTACCCCTGTTCCCTGACCACTGCTCTATATAGTCCCTTGCTGTGAGCCACCAGGTGCAATAGAGTATTTCACTCTGTTGTTTCAGTAATGTATATTGTGTCTTCCTGTCTATGATTGTTAATATTATTATTATTATACGTGTAAAGTGCCAGCCTATTATGCAATCTTTACTATCCCTAAAGTATAAAATGAAGCTAAGCAGGTGGAATCAGATGTATAAAGGGTCACATGTTCCCAGCGTATAAATTAAAGGAGGGACAATGAGACAAAGGTAGAAGAGAAGACAATTCTTGACACATGTAATTCTTCATAGAAACGTTTAATTAATAACTAAAAATGTGGCTGAGAAGATCAGACCTGAAGGTAAAAAAGAAGTCACATATATTAAAGGTCACTATGAAAGTGCAAAATTGCAGAACTACAATGCTACATCAGTTTGTGGTGCTACATCAAATCTAAGATAATGTACGAGGGCACAACAACGGTATATTATGTAATACCTGAACATCTATCGGACTGAGATATAATAGGATGATAGTGGAAGGGGTCTGTATTAAATATCAGTCATCTGTGTCTGACATTTGCATTACACACTAGTCAGCATTTAATGGGGTCTGTATTGTTCTCTAGCCACAAGTCACTGAAGTCTATATTGTCCACTACCAGTCTGCATTGTACTGGGGTAGCCAGAATGAAAACGACATATTATTAGGTGCACCAGAATAGGCAGGGCATTGTACAGGCTTAGGCAGACTAGGCACTACATTATACTGGGTTCACCAAAATAGGATCTACATTGCAGTGGATTCAATAACACAGGCTATGCATTGTAATGGGGCCACTAGAGACTCGATATTGTACCATGGCTCACTAGAGTGGGATTTGCATAGTATCGGAGTCACTAAAATAGAATAATATACTATGGTCTCCAAAACAGAATCTGCGTTGTAATTAGGTCACTAAAATAGGAACTGCATTGTACCAAAGTCGCTAGATTACATTCTGTATTGTACAAGAATCACTTCAATATGTTTTGCATTGTACCCATCTAACTATAACAGGCTCTGCATTATACTATGAATACCACAGGCTCTACATTGTACTATGGCTATTAGCACGTACTCTGCATTGTAATGTGTAAAATTAATAGGTTTTATTATTGTAACTTGCATCTGTCCTTTAATACCTTAATGATAACTTGTTTTCTGTCCAGTGTGCTTAACATCTGAGCTAGTGGCAGGTGCAGGACAAGTGGAATGACTTTAAAATTGCATGAAAACCTTCATTTCAGCCATGGAGTGTAATGCATTCTTTATTAGCAATTAAAAACAAACATGTAGTCCATCCCATGATACACTGTCTCACTGATCAGGGTGAAACAGGAGAACACAATGGTTGGTAGTAGACTAGTTGTCACTGAACCATTACACTGTCAGATCACCTTTTGTAGGCTGGTTGCTCCATGAAATATCAGTTTCTCTCTGGTCATTGTACACTGGATGCCTTCCTTGTTTATCCTACATCACTTTAGATACTAGGAAAGACTATAGTATAGTGAGAATGAACCTGTTTGTGACGATGGTCTTTACTTCCACTACAGCCTCAGTTTGTCAGCGTGTTCATGAGTCAACAATTCTACCTGTCATTGTGGACTACTGAATTTAGGGAAATAATACATTACTGCAGGAACCTCACTGGACAAAATGAAGGCTCATTTGGCAACTCTATACGGTTTAACATGGCTTATTGCAACAATTCTGGATCTGAAAGGTGAGCTCAATTATTTGTAATTATTACAAGCAGCTAATTTATCTTAATCAGTTAATTGGTTCTTAATCTGCTATCTGTTCTAATAGAGGAGCATTCGTTGAATATAAAGTATTATGAAACGTGACTGTGAGAGGCAGGTAATTGTAGGCATAAATCTTTGTAAAGTATATGTTGACTACAATGCTGTTATAGTAAAAATGTATTGCTGTGGTTGAATGTGGACGTAATTAAAAATGCAGAGATGCATCTGAGAGAAGAGCAAATAGGTCCCAGAGATAATGTATATACATTACTGAGAGTTCTCATTGTTAGATATAAATATAAAATTATATATTATGTACGAGCAATCTACTGACAAAAAAAGAAAGTTTAATTATGACTCTTTATATTTTTGGAGCTGAAATTATCTATAACTACTGCTACTATGTGTAAACCAAAGGCCTTTTTACTAAGCATAAAATTGCCGAGGTGCAGCATACAATACTAGTAGTCCGGGATTTGGTGTAATGTTTTTACTCTTTTTGCCATTAACATATCCAGTTGGACCTGAAATCTCAGAAAAGTAAGCACAGATTGATTTTCTTTTCTGTTCCAAAAATCAGAATGTGGCCATGTACCTTTTGTAATGTCCATAATTATCGTTAACAATAAAGATTGTCCAACGAACAAAGAGGTTTAATAGCAAAATATAACAAAGTATAACTGATATATATGCTTGCACACTGGATCAAAGGTCAATTCAAACGATGCTTCCCCAAAAATGGGGGCAACTCATTTCAACAGCTGTGTACGGGTCTTGCCTCAGGGGACTGGCAAAAATCTGGTTTGAACTAACCCAGTACTTTTGAGTATTAATCTTATACTAATCATAACTAGACATGGGCGGGCTCGGTTTCCAAAAAACCGAGCCCACCCGAACTTAGGGGATCTGAGTACAGAGCTTTTGCGCTTTTTCGTATTCCAAAATGAGGCAAAACGTCATTGTGACGTCGTCGGATCTCGGATCTCTGATCTTCCGAGTTTTGGAATCTATAAATGTCGCCCTCCATGGCGATCAAGCGCCATTTGAGAGAGGGATACAGAAGGGGTAGGATAGAGTGTAGAGCAGTTGAACAGGCAAACGTACAGAAGTGAAAGAGGATGGTAGCAGTGTTCAACAAAGCTCCAATGCTAATTGTCATTGGTGAAATCCAAATATACAAGTCCTTGCAGGCTTTTTTCTGAATTTGCACCAAAAAGTGTAGGGTGTTATATACACCCAAATACAAGAGCTGTGTTGCTAATTTTGTCATTGCTGAAATACAAATATACAAGTCCTTGCAGGCTTTTTTTTTGAATTTGCACCAAAAAGTGTAGGGTGTTATATACACCCAAAGCCAAGAGCTCCATTGCTGAATTTGTCATTGCTTAATTACAAATATAATATACTAGTCTTTGCAGGTTTTTTTCTGAATTTGCACCAATAAGTGTAGGGTGTTATATACACCCAAATACGAGAGCTGTGTTGCTAATTTTGTCATTGCTGAAATACAAATATACAAGTCCTTGCAGGCTTTTTTTTCTGAATTTGCACCAAAAAGTGTAGGGTGTTATATACACCCAAAGCCGAGAGTTCCATTGCTGAATTTGTCATTGCTTAATTACAAATATAATATACCACTCCTTGCAGCCTTTTTTTTCTGAATTTGCACCAAAAAATGTTAGTTGTTATCCAAATGGATTCACAGTAGTACACAGAAGAGCAGGAGCAGCAAGCAGCTGCCACCAGTCCTGATGATAGTAATCCCTGTACGTCATCTGGTAAAGCCTATGTAAAAGTACATAGTCTTTTTAAGTCAGGGAAAATAAACATAAAAGAAAACACCTTTTACCGTGGTGAAGAAGAAAAGGGCTGGAATCCATGAAAAGTTATCTGCCAGAAATTTTTGCCAACATGCCATTCTACACACGCTACACACGCTGTGACAAAACAAGAATGATGCCTTCGCCTTTCTCTATGAGTGCGAGATCTAAAATTGTTACTAAGGCATCTTCTTGTAAGGTCACTCGTGACCAAGCAAGACCAAGTAATTTCGGACTCCAAAAGTGGTGCACAAATACTGTTACGTGTAAAAGCTGTGCTGGAAGAAAACATAAGGCATTAGAGGAAAATGTATGCTCAGATTCATAAATGACACCAATCCTTGAGGAGAGTCCATGCAGGAGTGCTATGTTAATCGTGACCATTCAGATAGTGTATCCATAAAGAAGGCCCCTTTCAGCATTTCTGCAGATGTGTGCCTGAACAGCCCGAGTGTATCCAGTGATACACCAATTGAGGATGCCACTTTGGAATTGGAACAGGATGAGGGGGATATTTGTGTAGCCGACGAGGGTACTAATGAGGATGTTGATGAGGATGATGTTGTTTGTGTAAGTCCTGCACCAGTGGAAGCAGTTCTGGCACGTGATAAGAAGAATCCCATTGTCATGCCTGGGCATAAGACCAAAAAATCCACCTCTTATGTGTGGAATTATTTTTACCTATATCCTGACAACAGTTGTCTAGCCATTTGTAGCGTTTGTAAAGCCACAATCAGTAGAGGTAGGGACCTTAACAATCAAGGAACCTCATCCATGTCACGCCATTTGAATCGTGTCATGGCAAGCTGTTGGGAAAATAATGTGAGAGGATGATGTACACACTGATGAGGGTAAGGATGAGGCTGAGGATGATGACAACAACATCTTCCCACAGTAGAGTTAATTAACAGCACTGTAACCTTAGGTGGCTTAAGGCCATTATTACCTTGTTTTGTGGGGGCCCAAACAAACCAAGCACTTCAGCCACAAGGAGTGGCACTTTTGTGGCTGAAGTGCTTGATTTGTTAAAGTGTGCATGTCCTTTTAAAGATCCAACATAAGGGTGGGTGGGAGGACCCAAGGACAATTCAATCTTGCACCATTTTTCCTTTCAGCTACCACTGTGTGCCAATGTTACCTACATGTGCTATATATTGTTGTGTGCTTAGCTAAAATCTTAGACACCCATTGATGATGCAAATGACTCAGCACAACATTTTGACATCAGGTCTTGTCTACTGTAAAAGTATTGACCAGAATTAGTGACACCTCTGCTGTAACTCCACCTGAACCTACTATCAACTATCAACATCCGTAGAATGGTGGTGGATTAAAAATACAGAGCCAAAACCAAAGCCAAAACACACGAGGGTGGTTTTGCCAAATTCAAAACCAAAATACATATTTAACCTTTATACGCCCATGCATACGAATCACATTAATGCAGGAAACTATAACAACCCATATTTATTAATTTAAAACAACTTCATCCAATTAATTTAGCACTTTTACCACTGCTCAAAGTGTAAATCTGTAATAAAGTCATAGCAACCATTCAGACATTTACTTTCATTGTCTAAGTTGCACTAGACAGTCAACCGCTAATTGCTGATTGGTTACTATAATTTTAGAGCAGACTTGCACAATGGCGGCATTTTATCTGGCATGAATGGAGACTGTTAGTGTGGTTGGAAAATATGTGCACACACTATCTGATTACATGGTGTCTGTTCTCACCTTTAAGATGTATTAAACAACATGCCAGATAATGACTCAAACAATTCGGATTATGATTGGGCACCGCTGTAGTTATTATGGCTGCAATATTGGGCGGTATGTGTGGCTAACATTACACAAGATTGTAACTCATTCCTATGTATTTGTCTCAGTTACGGGTAGCCGTACTCGGTAATAACTAGTGGGCTTCACGCAATACTTGCTTCTCCAACCTGTGGAAAATTTTCAATATCTGCTGCAATATTTCACTCTGGAAGATATGCAATATTTGAACTTTAAGCATTTTAACTAACATAGGTAGGATATTTATCGGATGCAATTCTATAAAACAGAAGACTTAGAAAGTACCATTACAAAAAAAACAGTGAGGAATCTGTGGCCTGCATGAAAATCAGAATATTAGCCATTACACATTTTTGGTAGATATGTTACAATTAAATAGAAGATAGATTTTATAAGTATTTTAATGAAGCTGATTATTTGTGGTGTTCTTGAGTAGCTGTGATATTCCATTGCATGTTTACTATAGTTTTTAGTAGTATTGCGCAGTCAGACCAGTCTGTCTCTATAGTGTATGTTTGAGGCTGAATATAGCATGGCAATATATCCCCTTTTTTTCATGTACAATGTAGGTGTGGAGTCTGCAAAAGGAAAATACGCTCAGCTGTTATTCCGAGAATTGTTTGAGGGTTATTCTAATGCACTGAGACCAGTCGAAGATACTGATAGAGCATTAAATGTTACCCTACAAATTACCCTTTCTCAGATCAAAGATGTGGTGAGTATGTTAACTGGGACCAGTGACAAACAACATTAATAAAACACAGTGCTCCCAATTCATGCACTTTAATTCTGTTCATATTTTTGTCAAGTTGGACCATACCAATTCATTGGACTTCCATTCTTGTTGTCTGTCCCCTAAGCACCATAGGTGACCACCTTGGTTCACCTAATAGTAGTGTTGGTCCTGATTGTTCACCTCGTTTAACAAAGGGAGACACTAATGGTGTTATGTAGAAGTCTGATTACTTTTGCTAGCAACAGAATTGTTTAGCTGTCTCCCCAAGAAATGTAAACAGGTTTTGTTTTCAGTATTTCCTTTCATGTTGTCATATGTTATATACTTACCAAGTCAGATAAGCAAAACCTTGAAAACTTGGCCTGTTGTGTCTAATGGAGGAGATGTTTGAGAAACTCAATCAACCAGGACTTCTTGAATTCTGCCCTGTTCATATGTCTTTCAGGATGAAAGGAACCAGATATTGACGGCATACTTGTGGATCAGGCAGAGCTGGTATGATGCTTACCTGACATGGAACAGAGATGAGTATGATGGTCTGGATTCAATCCGCATTCCAAGCAACATGGTGTGGAGACCAGACATTGTGCTGTATAACAAGTAGGTACTGATCTCATCCATTTACATAAGAGTTCCTGGAATGTGTATATGGCATGTTAGTAGAGCACTGGTATTCATACACCATACTAATACCACGTTCACACTGCCGCCCTGTCAATATCACAGGTTTGCATCCCAGCTCATCAGACCCTGTTCACACTGCAACTTGGACCCAGGAAATTCCCGGGTCAACCCCGTTCATATAGAACCCGGGTCTGCCCTGGCAACTGTGAGTCATCACAAGAGGAGCTTTGATTGGATGACAAAGATGACCTAATCCCCCCAATCAGCTCCTTTCTGTGAGACCCGTGTTGAAAAACCCAGGTCGCACTGTTCACACTGGCGGCTACCCAGGACAGAGCCGGGAATAACCCTGTAAAAGTCCTGGGTCTAATTCCCGGGTCATCAGACCCAGGTAGATGCAGGGACCTCCATTCACACTGAGCCACAACCCAGGTCGTTGGGGCTCGCCCCGGCAATATCCCGGGTTTTTAGGGCAATGTGAACGTGGTATTAGATACTAAGATAGAGTTCTTGCCTTTATACTACTCTCTTTTTTTTACTACAGCAGTCTTAGTTACCAGAATATATGCATGTTATCAACTATGTAGGATACAGCTCTTGGCAACTTGTAATACAATGACATTTTATTCCTTCAAATATAACACTCTGAACTACACATCTGTCCTTCACTTCTTTCATTTAACAGGGCAGATGATGAATTTTCTGAGCCGGTGAATACAAATGTCGTCCTGCGTTATGATGGCAAAATTACTTGGGATTCCCCAGCTATCACCAAGAGTTCCTGTGTAGTAGATGTCTCCTATTTCCCCTTTGACAGTCAGCAATGTAACCTGACCTTTGGGTCTTGGACCTACAATGGTAACCAGGTGGACATTATAAATGCTATGGACACTGGGGATCTGTCCGACTTTGTGGAAAACGTGGAATGGGAAATGCATGGCATGCCAGCAGTGAGGAACGTCATTAGTTATGGCTGCTGCTCGGAACCTTACCCTGATGTCACCTTCACTCTGATTCTTAAGAGGAGATCATCCTTTTATATATTCAACTTGCTGATTCCCTGTGTGATGATATCCTTCCTGGCTCCACTAGGATTCTACCTTCCTGCAGACTCCGGGGAGAAGGTCTCCCTGGGGGTGACCGTTCTCTTGGCTCTCACTGTCTTTCAGTTAATGGTGGCAGAGAGCATGCCTCCCTCTGAAAATGTGCCATTAATAGGTAAGTGCTGACTGACCTGTTAGAATACAATTTAAGTCTTGATATACAGTAATTTTTCCTGTACAATAAACATTATTTATATGCAAATCTTTAGACGCTCTCTGAAATCTTTAGACGCTCTCTGAAAACACATACTATTCACACTAATACACCCTCACAACCGTCCCAATCTGCACTCTGAGCCACACTCACTCCTTTGTTTCAGCTGTTATTATCACAAATTCAGGACCAGATTTCGCAAGGAATCCTACGCAGGCTCCATTCTCAGAATAGTCACTGGGGTGGCTGTTCCCTTCATCCCCTCTTTCACTGTTACCAACCTTTGTAAATAGTCTTTACTGGCAATATTATAAAAATGACTGACAGCCAGCATTTGTTACTGATGAATTATTCTTATTCTTACACATAGCAGGAACATACTATGAAACTTTGTACACTGAAAGTTTACTTATTCCTATCACCCCTGCCATCATTTTGCTTACAATCTAATTTTCCCTACTATAGACAACCTTGGGCCAGTTTAGTTTGAAGCCAACTGACCTACCAGTATATTTAGGGATTGTGGGTATAAACCAGAGTACCTTGAGGAAACATGGATGAACATACACACTTTAGACAGCTAATATATTGCAAGGCAGCTTTGATAAACACGGTGTCACCATGCCACTCAAAAGTCAGAGGAGGTAAGAAAGGGTATTACTAGCCTACTGTGTCTCAAGATCACTTGTTTGGTACTAACAGTATCTATGCAATATAGTAATATACAGACAATAGCTATTTTTTCTGACCTTTACATTCTTTTTACTGATGGATGAAAATTTCACAACATTTGTACTGACTGTCACAGATTAAGGGCTACATTTACTAAACTGCGGGTTTGGAAAAGTGGAGATGTTGCCTATAGCAACCAATCAAATTCTAGCTTTCATTTTATAGAATGCACTAAATAAATGATAGCTAGAATTTGATTGGTTGCTATAGGCAACATCTCCACTTTTTCAAACCCACCATTTAGTAAATATACCCCTAAGGCTTTCAGCTCAAGATGAAAACATCAATGGCTGCATCAGTCTTTGCCGATCACTGTGTGAGCACTCAAGGGCTATGATTAGACTGAGGAGGCAGCAATAGATTAAGACTGCACTTCAGTAAATAAATGCTTGCTGCCTATTGTCTGCAGAGCGTTCAATCACTGATTGCCTACCCACTCCGTCTAAAATTTCCACAAGCACAAGGTGCTCAATTGTCAATACAGACTCAGCATGGCTGAGGGGCAGTCATAGTATTGGAAACATCACTTTACCCTTGATAACATGTTCCATGTATTCTACAAAAATGATAAAAATAACTATTTATGGAGGGAACTGTTATATTGCATATCAGAAATAACCCATGGTTTATATAATAATAATAATAATAATAATAATAATATAATAATATATAAATTGTCCCACAAAAATAAAATAATATCTACATAAATACTGATACTCCAATAAAAAAAAGTTCAAGAAAAAAAAGAAAAAAAGAAAGAAAAAAAAGCCCACTACTATAATGTTCAATACCCATGTTCACCCTATAGCCCCAATAACTTTTTTACGCCCCATTCTGATCTTCCTTTAAGGCCTTGCACTTAAAGGCACCGATAAGACACTGGTAAGGCATCTGTGGTGTGTCGTACTGAGGGTTCTTTCAATGTACTGTAAACACTCAGAAATCTAGGGTTCCATGTAACACCCTGAGAAATGTCTGCTGAAATACAGTAATCCCATTCAGAAGGTTTTATTTAAGTCTTGCTAACTATGTGATTGGTTTAGGTACTTGCGTATTCTTTTTTATTTCAATTAAATTATTTATACCTATTAATCTGAGCCCTTTCCTTGTTTAAACACTGCCATAATAGTTATTAATTTTTAGCTAATAAATTAAAAATTGTATGTTTTTTCTATTGGCTTGTGATCCATTCCCAGTGATGCTCTTTTTCTATGCTAGTTAAAGCATGTAAACTGACAAGGGGATAGAACCTTTTATTTGCTATGACCCCATACCCATTTGCACCTGCGCATCTGGGGCTTCATTTTGGATGCACCGCACTGGCGCATGCTCTGAAGAGGCCCCAGCTCTCCTCTCATGCATACAGTGTGAGCTCCTCGGGGGTGTGACTTGGCTCCAATTCAGCTGTACCTCCTTCAGTGGGAGTAGTTACACCTTACATCGCTGTAAGTAGCTTACCCCTTCATACCCAAACCTCCCCACTCTTACGATTTAGGCTTTGTCCCATTTTCCCAACACTCTTGTCCAGCAGGTCAGGAAGTTGGGAGAAATCTTCCATTCATGCAGGGCAGCGGTATAACGTACACCAGACAATAAATGGGTGCAGTGCAAGAAGGGGAGGACGAAGCCTCGTGATTCAAAAGTGCTAGGCACGCCCCTGGTTTGTGGTCATGCCACATTGCGAATGACCACGCTCACATTGATTGAGATGTGATCACGCCCTACTTGCAGCATGGCCATCCCCCTATCCTGATTACTGTAGCTACAAAGTCTGCGCAGGTATACATACCTACAAACTCATTTAACCTACTCCTACTCTATAGCAATCCCTCATTAATTCCCTATTCATATACACTCCTGGCCATCTAGTTAGAAAATCCAATGAATGGGTTGATTGTTTTTTTTATATATGTTACAGAACATTTTTTAATAATAAATCTTTCAGTAGTGTTCCTTTTATGTATAGTATTCATTTTATGTTTTGTTGGAGTGTTAGTAATATATTTGAATGGCCATTATTATGTTTTTTTTAGATGTTCATATATATTGTAGGATAAACATGTCTTTGGAGCATATACATAAAAAATATATATTTAACATTTAACACATTTTACTTATTTAGGTAAATATTACATAGCAACTATGACCATGATTACAGCATCCACAGCTCTGACAATTATCATCATGAACATCCACCTGTGTGGAGCAGAAGCAAAGCCTATCCCTCGGTGGGCCAGGATCGTCATACTCGACTACATGTCCAAGATATTTTTTGTATATGACGTTGGCGAAAACTGCACCACTTCCCAGGATGAATGTGACACAGTTTCGCAGGACAGTGTTCATTCCTATGATGAATACGATAAAGACCAAGATGTCTTTGACACCTTGAAGTGTCCCCTTTCTGGTAGAGACGACTTTGTCTGTGACATTGACATTCGTACGAAGCTCAATGGTCGTGCTGTCGGAAACAAGGGAGGAGAGATTGACGTCCCAGATCATCCATACTGTAACCACTGTATCCATTATAGAATCCTAGCAAGTAACATTGAATACATTACTAACTGGTACAGAGAGCAGAAATCGATTAGCGCCAAGGGGATTGAGTGGAAGAAGGTGGCCAAGGTGATGGATCGGTTCTTCATGTGGGTCTTTTTCAGCATGGTCTTTTTTATGAGCATTTTAATTATTGCGAAGGCTGTGTGACACCATTACTGGGCCACAGAAAGCAATGCTTAGCATTTAGGAACTGAAAATAGTGACAAAAGCGTTTATATAGGGCGTAAGAGCACACTTAAGATACTACATTGCAGCAATGCTATACAGTATTATGAAACCTTGTATGGTTAATACAGATAACAATGGCAGTTTCATAAATGCCTTAAGGGTCCAATCACAACTATTTGCTTTTTTGAGCCTTTCAGATGTTAATAACTACATCAAAAAGGCATTAGGAAAATTAAGAGTCATTGGCACCGTTCCCATTATTGTGTTCTAAAATGCTGCACTTTAAATTTTATAATTACAATTGTTACGGGATGGTTGGCACCCCAAAAGTAGTGTTAGGAAGGATTCTACAGACCTGGTGGTATGGTAAAGAGGCAAAGGTCCCCCCAGTAGTGTTGGAATAAAACAAAGAACACAGGGCTAAAACTGCTTAAACTTGTGGGTTTATTCTCTTTGCTTGTTTTATAAGGCTTTACCACAGCAGCAGATAAGTAGCGTAACAAACTTTTCCTTTAGCCAGTGCTATAACCTCTCAATAGCAATATTATACTTCCAGTCAGAGGTTTTATAACACAGTTTGATGTCTCACTTAAATAACTTGAACATAGCAAAGCAAAATAAACTTATCTGTCTTCATACGAGTCCTGCTGACATCTCAGTGGCAAGATAGGTCTTTCCTATACTGCAAAGGTGCCTCTTTCTGGGCTGGCTGCACACATCCCTCAGGACAACAATTCAGCCATAGATTCAATGGCTCTTTGTGGGAAGATCCTCTATTAGCTCAGCCAGCAGTCACACACATCACTTCTCTCACTAGCCAGTCTGTTTTTTGCTCCTCCCCTTTTCCCCAAGAATCTCCTGGAACCTTCTAGTTCATTTGTTACAGTTTGCCCATCCAAAAATGGCAGACACAATTTGCATTTAACATCCCAGAGGCACCCTGGGGAACTGTAATTTTCTGAATGAGTGCAATATACCCGTGATTTGCACAGATATATACATTACATAATTACACAATTATCCTGCATGCTACCACTTTAATATATACATAAAAATCTAAAAAGCTTGTTCGTTTTTATGCATTGTTTTACCCACTTTCACCTCACCTCCCATGTGTAAACAATACTTTAAAGTTTTTTAAGGTGAATTGATGCAGCTTAAACTTTACTGTTGGAATCAATGGTCATCAAGAGTACAAAAAACTTTATCCTCAAATTATACTCACCTAAAAGATAACGGGCCTGAGTCATTAAGGAGAGCAAAGCATAAAAAAGGAGTAACATTTGCACCTGGGCAAAACCATGTTACATTGGAGGGGGAGGTAAATTTAAAATGTGGGGACAGATTCATAGTTGGGGTAGGACATGTCCTAGATCAACTTTAAATTTCAGTGTAATAATAAAGCTATCAAGTATTTGTGTGCTAGATGAAAAAATAGCCAGTATTTATCTTATGTGCAAAATGATAAACTAATTTGCATCCCTTTCATTGTACCATGGTTTGTCCCAGAGAACATTTACTCCTTTTTTGCCTTAATGACTCAGGCCCAACCTGTATAGTCACTATGTCCCTGTATAGACAACAAACCAAAGTCATTCATATATTAGATTTGGTAGAAATTGTGCAGGATGAACACAATAATTGAATGGTGCGTAAATTAAGTTTAGCAATAGAACAGCCAATTTCACAGAAATGTGAAGTTCGGACAAGAAAACCTCTGGAGTTTTGCTGTTGCTTCTTTGCTCTGCATAATGCCATCCCATGCTGGTTTTGCAAATTTCACAGAATTTATAGTCTATTTTAATAGCAGGGGGAAAGTTAATTCATTCTGCTCTCTGGTGCTGTTTGGATAAGATTGGACAGCAGGAGCATAAAAAATATAGCAGCTGAAATTCATATAATTGGATTGATTTAGTGTACCAGAATTTATATTATTAGTACACTGATTATACATTGTTGTCTAGTGCTAACACTGCTGGTCACTGTGTTTATATTTCCTTTAGCTTTTAGTAATTATCTTTCATAAACTTATAAAAGGCTGTCTATGGTCTGTCGCACTTACACATGGCTGGTCAATCAGATAGACATATAACAGACCCAAAACATGTCTGTTAAGAGAAATCATTGGCTAAAATTAAAGCAATCAAACTAAAAGTCTATGAAGCTTTGATGATGAGGGTACACTAATTTTGTGGAACAAACTGATTGATGCATTGGTGGCATAATACGATTGAAAGTCCACCTTCCTCCTCGGTTAGCAACAGCGGAATTTGAAAATCAAAGAGGTGTAATACCCTTATATAGTGTCTCTGTTCGTGTTTACACAAACTTGGAGGCACCAGTAAACAAAGAATTTGGTCAAAAAGCAAGACATTTATTTACAGATGTCATTAATATAGACTAGCTGCACTTGCCAATGATTAAGATGTGAACAGCCAAAAGTGTACCCAATTCTCAAGAGCTAATGCAATATTCTGAATATCTGAAGATAATTCTAATGATAAAGCTCAGCAAGACCAATCCAAGAGGGAGTTTAATATTTGGATAAATATGTTGAAGTGGGGTGTAATGATGATTGATTGGTTGGTTTGCAATTGTCTTCCCAGTTATTATTCTTAAGGTTGACATCCTCCCGATTCTCCCAGCATACCTTGCTTCTGCATTGCCGCTACAACTTGCTTGGCGTGATTATGTTGATGATGGTACTATTGTTGCATTGCCTGCTAGTGATACTGGTGATGATGACAATGATGAATCAAGTAGCCTTACTACCAGCAAACCTGTGGTCACCCATTACTGACAGTCCTCCAGTGACAACAGGACCAGGGAAGGAAGCAAAGTAAAGTAGGGCAAAGAATTTAGATGGAGGCAGAACAATTTTAAACATTTTTTCTGATCTCTACTCAAGTGTAGTAAGCTTAGGACAGAGAGAGTTGATGTAGGAGCCGACGTACTGTATGAACAGTGTATGATGTCTGCCCAGTGAATGGCCAGTGCTGAATCCACATGACTGACAGCTATGAAATAGACCCACCTTAATAGGTGATTCTATGTAGTGTCAGTATGCTAATGAGGTCTCTGTCAGTCTGAAAGAGTAGGTTAGCAGCCCTTACTGAGATGGGGAGGACGGACACAGTGAGTTCCACAGCATGTGGGAACACAGGCATATGGGGGGCTCAGTGTGACATGTGGGGGCACATTGAGTGACATGGTGGAGCATAGCATCATTTATGGGGTGTTGAGATGAAGTAACTACATATGAGAGCACAGTGTGGTATGTGGGCCCAATATCAGGGATGACAATTGGGGGAAACAGTGTCAGTGTGATCACATGTGAGCACACAGTTATTACATGTAGGAGCTAGACTCTCTCACCTTGTTGTTTTATTGTTTGCTACAGTGTTGTTAGTCATAATATCTCTAAATGTTCCACTAGTTGTACAGCGCTGCAGAATATGTTCCCGCTACACAAATCAATGATCTATAAGATCTGTTCATAATGATTCATTCTGTCATGCCACATAGCGGGAGCATTTCAATATTGCTGGATGCGCAGATACCTATACTTAGTAATATATTAATAATATGTCAGTGCTTAAATTCTAGCCTTGCAAGCGTATTATACTGTATGTTAAACTAGTCAATAGTAAGATGTAATGTAGTGTTTAGCTTATTGCATAATTAAGTTGGTACACTCACGATTTTGTATCTATATTATGGGCCTGACTTAAGGTTGGACGTAAGATTGGTCACTGTACACATGGGTACAACTTACAGCCATATTTTGAGTAAATCATAAATCTTTGTACGTCCCACAGGCCTGGTGGAATTTTCTATGTTGATGATGATGGCAGCTGCATCTCTGCAATGGATGTATCTAAACACTAACTTTCCAGTTGGATATATTTTAAGCTACATGAAGCTCAAAATACACGTATATGTAAAGAAGCATTCATGTATGTACATATCAGTGGTACTTTCACATCCACCTCTGAATCAGGCCTGATATGCTAATACCTTGGTCTTATGAAACTATAATACAGCAGATTTAAATGTACTCTATTTGTGCTTTTGTATATATAAATATATATTTGTTTTTGCCTTGTTTGTTCTGAAATCAAGTATTTGGAAACCCCCTCTAGAAATCCTGTGTTTACCTCTGAATAAAGGGGGGTTTCCACTTTAAACTGTATCAGTTAACATGATCCACTTTCAATGCTGTCAGAATCCTATGTTCAATTCACCATGATTCATTTTTATTCTTGATCCCAAGGCTGTAAGATTACTATGTATTGTCTTTTATGTAGAAGTTTTAGATTCTAGTTTGACTCTGTCATGGAACATCCTACTATAAAACTATCCACCTTTATAAATGTAACTTATTGCATGTACATGGGCAGCACGGTGGCTTAGTGGTTAGCACTTCTGCCTCACAGCACTGGGGTTATGAGTTTGATTCCCATTCATGGCCTTATCTGTGAGAAGTTTGTATGTTCTTCCCGTGTTTGCGTGGGTTTCCAGCGGGTGCTCCAGTTTCCTCCCACACTCTAAAAACATACAGGTAGGTTAATTGGCTGCTATTAAAAATTGTCCTTAGTCTGTGTGTGTGTGTATGTTAGGGGATTTAGATTGTAATCTCCAATGGGGCAGGGACTGATGTGACTGAGTTCTCTGAACAGCGCTGTGGAATTAGTGTCGCTATATAAATAGATGATGATGATGATGATGTACATGGTCTCTTCTACATATATTGCTTTATTTTTCTGACATCCTTCAGTCATGTCTTTACATCAGTAGAGGACCTATTTTTTTTTACAATGTACACTCAAATGCCATGTAAACTGCTCTCAGGATACATTTCCTCATATAAAAAGTGTAGGTAAGGGTGCACTGTGCAAAAGTGTAAACATCACATCACAAAGCCAGTCTCCAACCACCTTAGTACGACTTTATTATTTATTTCCAGATTTTTTATTACAGTATTGCTCAATTTAGGCTCATTTATGTTTTAAATTAAGCATGAAAGTGAGGGAGCAGTAGGACTGTCTTTATTACGCATGGCATGTCAGTTGGGGTAAAGCTTTTTGTTGCATTCGGCAAAGTGTGCGTAGAAATGTCATTCTCCCCTGAAATGCAACTGCAAGATGCAAAATGTATCTGATTAAAGTTTAAGATGAGATATGAAGAAAAGCAGCACTGGCCTGGTGCGAGGATCATGTCCCTTTACAGAGTGGAAATTTTTACAACACAACGTTGTTCTCTGGAAACAATTGTGTCCATTGCAAAGAGCCTGCTTGTATCATAGCATTTTAGTTAGCATAATCAAAGTGATCTGAAGGTGCAAAAGCTTAAGCTGGGTACACACTACACTGTTTTCATCCAATAATCGGCTCAAACAGCCGACATACGACCGCTCTTTTAAAAGTCGGGTCAGTGTGTGCAGTGACACGATGGTCGAAAGTCTGCCCAAATGGACGATTATCGCCTCATTTGGTTGGTCTTACCATTTAATATTTTCGGTCCAATCTCGTTTCCGCTGTGTAGTGTGTATAGACTTCCGACCGATCCACAACAGTGAGTACGAAATTACATTGCTCACGACAACATGGCTGTAAAAAGTCGCTAAAAGGACGTCCGCTCTTCCCTTTGTCATCCTAAACAAGGCTAGTGTGTATGCAGTCCATGGACCGAGTGATCGGATCATCGATCGCATGTAAAATCGCTCTGCATAAAAAGTAGGTCGAAATTTCTGCAGTGTGTACCCAGCTTTAGTAATTGTATCATTATCTGTTTTGGAATAAAAAGTAAGAGTATACAAAATAAAACAAAATAAAACTAAATTATTTATACTGTAGCTATATAAAACACAATACACTGGATTCTTACATCTTTGGGAAAATGCACTGAACAGACTATTGTGGATGAACTTTTGAATCCAATCTTGCTAGTTTTGTTTCCTTGTTATTTGGGTTGATTGTCCCAGAAAAGTGAGTCTGGTCTTGGAATTGCCTCTGTAATACAAGCTGTGTGGATCAATGATCAGACTGTAATCAAATACAATTGCAATGTGTGCTAGCAGCAAATCTCATTTTATAACCTGCTAACAGTGTGCTAAATATTTAAAGCAATCACTCAGGAAGTAATATAATATGGATATGTATAAATAAATATGAACATCCTAGCTATGATTGCACCTTTCTTTATTAGAATAGTGATGGAATTCTAGGGCCTGAGTCATTAAGGAGAGCAAAGCATAAAAAAAACTATCAAGTATTTGTGCGCTACATGAAAAAACAGCCAGTATTTAACTTATGTGAAAAATAATATGCTAATTTACACCTCTTGCCCTGTAACATGGTTTGTCCAGAATCAAATTTACTCCTTTTTTGCTTTGATCTCCTTAATGACTCAAGCCCCAAGTGTTTAAACTAGTGCTTATCACAGGCATATGCAGCATTTAAAGGAAAAATTGAATATTGTGGGAGCTATTAATTTCCTCATTTTGTGTGATAATGGTTACTGAGCAAAAATGCAAGGAATGCTTGAACCTCCCCCTCCTGCCTCTCATTAAAATCTTTAAAAACTTTTTCATGCTCCTGCACAATAGAAATGAACTTTTCACTTTCATATTACTTCACTATACAAAGTACAGGGCAGGTTCCAAGAGTCCTATTCAATTCTTTGTATGCGTTAATTTAAGAATCAGGAACTGTAAGAATCGAGCACCAACATACTGTAATCCAAAATAAATATATTTTGTATTAAAACATACAAAAACCATTGTATTAAAAATATCAATCTATCTATCTATCTATCTATCTATATATACACACACTATTTATTCCAAAAAATTGGCCACGGAACTTCTTTCCTGATGCAAAGCTGTTTGGTTGAAATGTCCCTAAATTGAACTGAATAAAAGCCCTCCCACCTCTTCCTACATCCTTAAAATACAATCCTCTGCCAGCTCTAGTGTTAGACATTATTGGCTGGTTGCCATTATACCAGTATAATGTATCAGGGACCCACAGACATCTGTCCACCATACCAAAAGTGTATCAAAAAGTAAAGAAAACACATAGAGACACATGTTATAAGTAAGGTTTATTTGAATGAAACATTCCTCAAACCCTTCTTCATCACTGTATTGTAAAATAAAACATTTATTTTATTCTTCTGTCTTTGTAATTCAATGGGAGTAAATCCCACAAAAGAGAATGCAACTGCATGCTAAACAGGGGAGGGCTGGCAAATTATAGCCCGGGGGGCAACACTCGACTCAGCAGCCTATTACGAATATTTTAAAGGAAAAAAAATGCAGGTGGCCCAGTGACCCAGCCTATGGGAACGGCCTTGGGGGTGGATTCCCCCCTGCCACCCAGCCCAGTCTGCCCCTGATGCTAAATGACTGTGACCTGGCGTGACGCAGTGTCCACGTAGCTGCTCAGCTAATCACAAGCGTTTTCCCACACTGGCGCTTTTTTCTTCTTCTTCCTTTAAGCATTGAGGATGTGATGTCATGACCCCATAGCACTGCCAGTGGAGAGGAGCTCGCGCTGCATTCATTGAGGATGTGATGTCATGACCCCATAGCACTGCCAGTGGAGAGGAGCTCGCGCTGCAGTCATTGAGGATGTGATGTCATGACCCCATAGCACTGCCAGTGGAGAGGAGCTTGCGCTGCATTCTTTGAGGATGTGATGTCATGACCCCATAGCACTGCCAGTGGAGAGGAGCTTGCGCTGCATTCATTGAGGATGTGATGTCATGACCCCATAGCACTGCCAGTGGAGAGGAGCTTGCGCTGCATTCATTGAGGATGTGATGTCATGACCCCATAGCACTACCAGTGGAGAGGAGCTTGCGCTGCATTCATTGAGGATGTGATGTCATGACCCCATAGCACTGCCAGTGGAGAGGAGCTCGCGCTGCATTCATTGAGGATGTGATGTCATGACCCCATAGCACTGCCAGTGGAGAGGAGCTCGCGCTGCATTCATTGAGGATGTGATGTCATGACCCCATAGCACTGCCAGTGGAGAGGAGCTCGCGCTGCATTCATTGAGGATGTGATGTCATGACCCCATAGCACTGCCAGTGGAGAGGAGCTCGCGCTGCATTCTTTGAGGATGTGATGTCATGACCCCATAGCACTGCCAGTGGAGAGGAGCTCGCGCTGCATTCATTGAGGATGTGATGTCATGACCCCATAGCACTGCCAGTGGAGAGGAGTTCGGGCTGCATTCATTGAGGATGTGATGTCATGACCCCATAGCACTGCCAGTGGAGAGGAGCTCACGCTGCATTCATTGAGGATGTGATGTCATGACCCCATAGCACTGCCAGTGGAGAGGAGCTCGCGCTGCATTCATTGAGGATGTGATGTCATGACCCCATAGCACTGCCAGTGGAGAGGAGCTCGCGCTGCATTCATTGAGGATGTGATGTCATGACCCCATAGCACTGCCAGTGGAGAGGAGCTCGCGCTGCATTCATTGAGGATGTGATGTCATGACCCCATAGCACTGCCAGTGGAGAGGAGTTCGGGCTGCATTCATTGAGGATGTGATGTCATGACCCCATAGCACTGCCAGTGGAGAGGAGTTCGGGCTGCCTATCTATATGGCCTACATACATATTTGACAACATTTTTATATTATTTCCAGGGACGTGTTGTTCCTGAGTTGGTCAGTCTGGGTCTCCTCACATGGTACAATCTAGGCACGCCATGTTCCACTATTGTGCTAATAATGACATGTCCTCTGAACATGATTATAATTACATTTTTGTATTCTAAAGACGTTTAAAATACAAGAAAACAAGAACAGATGGTGAGAATAACATTTTATATACAGAACATGGAACCTTGAGGGAAAGAGAGAAGCAGGGAGGAGACATGAAATGCAAATAGTGTTAATACCATCCTGGGGCAGGGGGAGATCCGGAGGGGGGTGGAGACAGGGCCTGGGGCGAGACCCTCACACACACTGGAAATTGTGCTCTTGTGCTATACTAAGTGGAAATCAGAAATAAATTACTGCTGAGATGCAACTGTAAATAGATAGGTCGCTCTAATTCTGTTATCAATTATTATAGATCAATGAAACAAATAAACAAATAAACAAAGGGAAACTTTCCTTTACAATACAGCGCCGCTTTAAATTTAATTGCCGAAGATGCTGAACTCGCGGGTGTTGAAGAACCCGCAGGTTAATACATTTACCCCCAGGATTCACACATAAGGGTCAGAAATTCAAGGAGAGATGCATACAAAAAAATGTCTAATGAGAGGACATGACTGTTAATTGCTGTGTAAATGACACATGGAAGGATGATATTTCCAGGAACCACACTAAGAACATAATTATGTGTCCTCAGAGGTTATCGTTACATATTAAGAATTAGTATAACAGGTTTCAACATTTCAAAGTAATAGGGTAACATCTAAATAGCCAATACATTTCAGGCAAAGTGGATTGTAAAACATACCCATGTCCCCTCTACTTTGATAGTAGAGACCGCAATGGGTATCACACAGGGTCCCACATTTGCAAAGGTCATCAGTGCCCAAATGTGTACAACTGCCACTATACACACATATCATAATATCAAATAATAGTCAGTTAGAACAATAATAGGGGATGGGAGGGAGAACAACCTCCCAAAAGATACTATTGGAAATCGAAGCCATCCACATTTAATATGACTAATATTTCACAAATATTTGGTATTTTTAACTTGACTAATATTTAACTGAACTCACTGATTCAATTGTTATCTATAGGTCTACATATTGCTCCTACAAATGGACTGAGTAAATTTAACTTGTTTGTTGACTTAATGAAATGTATTTGTAAGTTAACAATACAGAGCTTTTTACTGTACGTAAACAGGTTTCTACAGAGGTGTAGGGGTCTTTTTAATATAAGAAGATTAGATTAGAGAAGAAGATTTTTATATATTAATAGAAAATCACCTATAACTGTAATGTATAAGAGAAGTATCCATAAGTCAGCTGAGTGACACTCAGGTGCCCCAGCTGTACTGTACTATAGTTGTAAGAATTGCCTCTTCCCCAGCCCAGTTGCTGCATTCATGCGCATGTGTGAGACAGCCTTCAAGTGCAGTGGATCTGAAAGCCCAGATTTGGGTAAGTTTTTTAAAAAAAGTAAAATAAAAAAAAAATGTCAATTATTATTGCATTTTTTTTAAATGCTTTATTTTGAGAATAAAGCATATTTTAATGATTTTGTTATGATTTTGTACCCCTTCTGTACTTGATAAATAGGCTTCTTAATCGAGAAGTAGCTGTAACACTTTTGATGTATAAGCTCTATCACCAGTGAAATCTCCCATTGCCCCATATTCACCTACTGATACTCCCAATTCCTTTCCTGGGGATATATTTACTAAACTGCAGGTTTGAAAAATTGAATGTGTTTCCTATAGCAACCAATCAGATTCTAGCTGTCATTTTACAGAATGTACTTAACAAATGATAACTAAAAGTAGAGATGTTGCTATAGGCAACATCTCTACTTTTTCCAACCGGCAGTTCAGTAAATATACCCCATGGTGTTCAAACTGATAGAATTCACACTAGATTTGTTTTATTTGTTTTTTAAATGTGTTTTTCAACCCACATTTGTTAAGGGTCCTAAAATACGAACATTTTATGACCTTATTGTATCCTTTATAAATGTAATAACTTAAAGTTAAATAAAAAGAATATAATAATTTAAGTTAGGCAATAATAACCATAGTATTGTCGAAGTAGTTGACAAGGGCTGTGGAGCCATTGTTCCTGCTAAACAGGTTTACAACAATGAGTGCTTGTGATTACTGGGGAAACACATTTTTACACATTTTATTATCATGAGCCACTGATAGTTTAAATAGACCTTTAAAGTAAATGTATTCTGGAATCTATTATATCTAAAAAAGAATATGATCTTTTATATATAACCCAGAAAAGCTCCTATTGCTTTTTAAAAAAAAATGAGAATCCTTGGTTAACACCATTGGAGAATAATTATCACCGGGGTGAATTAATTTGCATGAATTGTTTTCCTTAACCTTCCTTAAGTTTTCAACCTTCCTTTCTAAAGGACTTTCTGAGTGTGATCTTTTGTTATGAAGAAATAAATTAGGATAGTCATTGTTTTGTTAATTAGTTGTGACACTTTGGCATATTTATGAAAGAGCAAAAAAGCCCTATTGGGGAGAGAAAATTGGTATTTTCGTCAGTTACATGGCTTTTTTTTCGCAACGCCCTATACATTAAGGGGTTAATGCTGACAATAGCACGGCTATCAATGGCAGGGAAATATGTCAGTTTTTCAAAATGAAATGTTACAAGGTTTTTGAAATTAGTTTTTTAAATGTTTTATTTATTTGTTTATCTATTTTTTACAATCTATTTATTTTTCTTATATTTTAGTAGTGGAGCTGAATATTGCTCAACTGCCCAGCAATATTATATTGATAAATTGCAGCAATAAGTGATTTTCTTTTACCTCTGTTATAAAAAAAGTCACACGTATTTTTAAAAATATGCACCTTAATCAGCTGAATCATTAAACAATGATTGCATAAACACCAGCATCATATAAAATCTAATGCTACATCTCATGAGATTTATAGAGATTTCACCAAATACCACAATAGTGATCCAGAATATTTCTCTGGTAGTGGCATTGAGCATATGCATTTAACTAATACAGAAGGTGATATGGTGATCTTGTTAAGTAATTGTAATTGTGAGTCCCACGCTGTGGGTCTCCCTCCTATAGTGTGATCAGACAAGACTGATATAGCCCGTGCTGGTTTCCGCTTTTGCAGGGGGGCTGCACGCTCGTTGTCCCCTTGTTTTAGTGGTAACTCCACGGGGTGTCTTACACTTCCATGTGCATGTGCCCGTCCCTACTATACTGAACTGGCACGTGCACCCACTATAAAATAAAAAGTCTACACTGAAATGATATAAACTCTGAAATCAAGGTAAATCGTGTCAAAACTTCTTCAACTTTGTAACCAACAACTGAACAGCATATAAACAATTTTTAGAAACAGAAGCAAAAATAAAAATCTACGGTTCTTGGTTGTATATTTGTGCACACCCCTAAACTGATTTATTTTTGAGTCTCTATCAGGTTCGCAAAACCCTGGACTTTGCAATTCTGTCCCACTCAAAAATGTTAAAGGACCATCAGATTGCGAGGAGAGTATGGTGTCCTTACCATTGAACAGGAGAAGTGCAGGAGCCACTGGCTGTAAAAACAATTTAAACAATTAGCTGTTAGCAAAATGAACTTTATAGCACAGCACAACTTTTCTCCAGATAACCTCAGAGCTAAGCACACAGAGGAAACATTTACCAGTTACTACCTAACCTACCAAGTAGCAGTACAGGCATAACATTACTAACATACGATACTTACCGGCTGGTGCCTTTTCTTTCAATGAGATTGATGATATCAATTATATCTGTCCTACTGACTACTGGTTATGTATTGCTGCAGTTTTCTGGGCTGTAGCCAGTAAGTGCCACAACAAATGTTATTGTCCTTGTTTTATAAAAAGAACATATATATATATATATATATATATATATATATATATATATATATATATATATAATGTTCTTCTATAATAACCCTATAAAGTTATTGTGGCTCCTCTTAATCTTTCCAAGAATTTGCGTTCTTGAGATATCTTTATCGCCAAAGACATTGGCAGAGACTTGCGTAAGCTAGAAAGCTTCACTATCAAATATTTTTTTTGCTGCAAGCTAACAGTCCTTGTTAGCAGTGTAAGATATCACAATGTAAGACAGTATTTCTGTTCTTGTGCTGTCACGGCTAGTATGCAGCGCTCTCTAGTGGCAGAGATCTTTTGTACTTACTGTTTAGCTAATCGGCCATCTTACAGATGAAAGGGAAACCAAGAGGAAACACATAGGATGTATGTTACACAATGAGAAAGGAGGCTGTTCTTGTAAGGAATAAATTACATAAATGCTAATTTTTGTACACAAAAAAATGTAAACCGACCTTCTTGGTTGAATTAGCAATAATTGAAGTGACATTATAGCACTAACATAAAACGTATATTTTGTAATGGATTACAGGGGTGCCATTTCAGTTGCCTCCATGGACAGCTTAATGATCAGGCACACCCATGCAGATTAGAAACAGCAGAGAGTGGGGAAGAGAGTGAGTCACCCGAAAACTGGTGTGGTGATAAAGTGATGTATATATATATATAAGGTGACTCTAACTGTTAAACTAAGTCCCCCACCCCCCCCGGGAGATCTCCAAAGTTGGCTGTGTCACGCGGCGTGGCCACGCTAATTGTATCATTAGTCTCCGCCCCTGCTATACAATACCAATTTCGGCCTATTATAGAAGTTGACAGGGCCAGGATGATGTGATTAGCCCCGCCTCCACCCACTTCATCAACTAAGCAGGCAAGGTTCAGGAGGTTGCCCTTTGGGAGTCTCTGGGACATTCCAGGAGAGTAGGCAACTATGATTTTATCTAAATCAGATAGCCTGATGTGCACTCATTGCAGGAGAGCACACAGCCCACTCTTACAGCTGCTACACCTGAATGACATGTTTCTGTTATGAAACCTGCATGTGCAGAGACACCTGTGTAACCTCCACTGTATTACCGTATTGATTGGTTTACAGGCAAGAATCCCCATGGACAGCCCATCTCCCAGAATGCCGGGGAGCGGGAAGTGATGCGTGTAAAGGGACTAAATGACTGGGCTTTTGAAGGCCCAGTAGACTGAGACTTGATAGCAGCTTTTGTGTCATTCTGATCAGAACCAGAATTGGGAGGTTATAGGGTGGAGGACAAACAGGCATCCCCAAAGTTCACCTGCCAGATAGTCTTTTCCATCTATCCCAGAGGAGCACAGCCTCAGTGCCTAATAGTGGTCAGAATGAGATGGGCAGCAGCCATGAAAATATCCTGGTGGCTACTCTGGAGAAACTAGTTAAATAATTGTAATGCCCACAAAATGAATGGGTATGTCGAGGCTGCATGTATTTATCTACGCCGCAGGTGGAGAAGAGTGTGAACTATGATGAGACAGTGTTATTCAATGAGGAGTGTATTTTGACACGTCAAAATGGCAATAGTGAAGAGTTTAAAGTTCCAGGTGCTGAAATTATTCAAAACAACAAGTAGAAGTAGTGAAGTGTCCTCCTCCCATATATGGTATTAATGCTTTCAAAAATATGTACAGGGTACCTGAAGAAGTAGAGCACCTGTTGCACCAGCTGCATGTGACTAACCAAGAGATAGGGGAGAAAATGTCCAAATAGTTCCACCGACTTGATAAAATATCGTACAAAGCAGCGGCTAAGGGTGGAATTAAGTGTGATCAATGTGACTAGAATCAGATGAAGCAGCTGCTGAATGGGGCCTTAGCCCATCACCCTGTCAATCTTGTTTTGGTGTTCAAGTTTTAGCAGGGACCCATTGCCTTTCACCCAACTAATCAAAGAAGTGCAGCAGATCGAAGTTGTTGCAGAAGCAAGACAACATGTTTCCTAATGAAGTCTGTGTACTAAAAGAAATGATTCGTAAGCAAGGAAAGTGTCAGGCGCCATTCCTGTGCTCTTCCATCCACACAGGGACTGGCGCCTTCTCTCCTGCAGGAAGCCACGTCTGCTTCCTGTTGGAGAGAGCAACCAGACACATCTAGTCCGGCCTCCCGGCAAATCCTATTGTACATACGTGTCCCATTGCTAGGAAAAGGGACGCTATTCTGACAGCTTGTAGTGGCTGCTGATGTCACCGCCGCCAGCGTTTCCAGTTTCCCTGCCTCTATTTAAGGAAGACTCTGGCACCTTTAGGGTGCCAGATTATTAGGTCTTCTATCTCCAGGCATTTATGTGCTCCTATTACCTTTGGTATGACTTCCTGGCTTTGGACTCGGCTGCTCCTGACGCTCCTCTTAGATTCTCCCTTTGGCTCTTCATTTTCGCTCTGGTATTTGATCCCTGCCTACCTGACTATTCTTTTGGATCCTCCTTGTGTACTGCGCTGGCCACATGGCTAAACCTCGGCATTCCTGACCATCCGATCATCTTTGTCTATATCGCTGGCTACCTTCATGAGGCACCGCAACCTGCATGTCTCTTGCAGCTAAATCCAAACCCCCTTACGGGGGTCCCTGGTGAAGACCAGTGGTGTGTTAGACTTCGTGCCTCCAGATAGGTTAGTGCCAAAATCAGCAAATAGCTCTAGAGGATTGACAGTATACTCTGGCCATATCTTCGGATGGTACTGGGGAACCTTCTGCCCATGAGCTACTACTTCACCTTGCCTGCCGGGTGGATCAACAAGACGCTGAGCAGACTCAATTACTATAATGCGGATTGGACAACTTACAGAACTCCCTGGCTGACTCCAGTACGGTCACGGTACCTCTGGCCTCTGCACTTCCATCTGCTTCCACCTCCACTCCTACAGCTGCCTCTAGTCTTCTTATTCTGACACCTGAGAATTATGATGGTGACCCGAAGAAATGCAGAGGTTTTTTAAACCAGTGCGCCATTCACTTTGAATGTAATTCTGGTGCCTTTACTTCCGAGTGCACTAAGGTGGCCTTTATTATTTCTATGCTATCTGGGCAAGCCTGTGCTTGGGCCTTCCATCTGGGAATGAGAGGATCCCCTCCTTTGGAATTCTGCAGCATTTACTAAAACTTTTCAAAAAAATTTCAATGAACCTGGTAGAGTCTCCTCTGCTGTATCGTCCCCTTAACCTGCACCAGGGATCTCTACCAGTCGAGCAGTACATAGTACAGTTTATCACACTTGCATCTGAACTCAAGTGGAATAATGAGGCCCTTATCGCCACCTTCTGTCACGCTAGCCGTGAAAATAAGACCCACCTTCTGGTTTTGGCACAGCTAATCTAGGAGGCGCGGAGTGTGTAAAAGTGTGTTTGAGAATAATGAAGTAAATGTTAAGTGTATTAATTATCCTTTTATTGATATATCTATTCTCCTTTTAGTTTCTGTTTTCTTTGGCATCCTATGTAGCTGTGTATCAGTTATCCTTGTAGGGATATACCAATTATCCTTGTAGTTTATATCTGTAGTCTTTGTGGGTCAATGAGTAGTCAAATGGGTTCTTCTTAACCTGTAGATGAGACAAAAGGTGGGGGTGAGGGAGAAGTGATAGGGGTTAGATAGGAGGGGGAAAGCCCTGGGGGAGGCATAGTCTAGTATAGCTCTGCAATGTAGATAGCTGTGTTGGTTTATAGCTAGATGTAGATATTATAATAAAGAGGAGATATGAAATGATTTTTATAGCATATATATAGCATATGAAGTAGAATAAGGAATAAAAGAGGTAGATGGAATCAGATGGGTGAATTAGAGAAAAGATGGGATGTTAAAGGCTCTGGTAGGGGTTAATACTCAGAATGGTGGTCTAGGGTTACTGTGCTCTGTAATATAACTCCAAAATGTTTATTGCTCAGAGGGCTGTGCTTGCACAATGCATATAGCTTGTAGGGTGTTTGGCTTCGGTGCCAAACAAGGTGGACATGCCATCTGAGTGCTCTCCTGTTACCTCCTGGAACTCAAGCTACATCAGGGACCGCCCTTCCCCCAAGTTACCTTTTCCGCCTTAAGAGCACCACTAGCATGGAGTGGACCGTGGTTATATGCATCCTATATGCTCTGGACCATTACCAGGACTGTAGCTGACAAAGTGCCTTCACCTCATGGAGACAGCCATCCTAACCACCAAGTGATGATACCGCACGAGATTCCTATACAACAGGCCCATCGGCAATTGCGAAACACCTGTCATCCTTCTGTTACCTCCTTAAGGAACTAGCGATTGCAGCATGTGTTGAAGGTGCCCTGAATGTGAGGCCAAATCAGCTGCAATCATCACATAGCGGCACTAATATTTCTCCTCTGCAAACAGAGTAATAAGGGCATCCAAACCTCTTCTCCATCTCTATGATCAATTCTGCAGGTGTCACTGCCAAACACGGGTCTCTCCATGCCTCCTGGTGATGGAGCCCCAACATTAATTACTGTTGCATTGCACTGCAGCTGCTCTCTACAGATCTCACGCATAAAGTAAAATTTTGCCTATCCTCACCAATTCAGTGCAACCCCTACAAACTCATAAGATCTATCTATCACATACAGACAGTGTCCCTATCGCAACTATATTACTGCGCTTTGAGGTGCCACTAAAGGCACTTATTGATATTGCTTGCATGGGTGTTATGTTGGACTGGCAAGCAGCTGGACTAAGCTTTTGACTATACAATTGAGAAACTCCTGATCCCCATGTTCTATTATGTTTGGATGATATTGGATCTCATTTTATAGGCTGTGGAACACTGACTCCACCTATTGACAGTTAGTGAGATTGCAGTTGACACCATTTCAATATGTAAACTGGTTTGTTGAAACTAAATCAGGAGATCTCAGACAAACAGTTGCCTCCTTTTACATACCTGCTATCTAGCTTTTGATTACAACAATGGCAGGGTAGATATCTGAATATGCCACCATCTCCTGGCTACCTGTTGCACTGCAGCCAACACATCCTGAATCTCTTTTTCCTGACCTACAATGAAAACACAATGTACCATCTATGATCTAGCTACCCATTGATGTTGACAGCTAACTTATCTACTTATGTTATATTTTTACTATTGAATCCTTCAACGTACCTTACGGATATTTCTCTAGCACACTTGAAATGGGGAAAGCTAAGAAACCAACTCAGAGGAGAGACACTGACAAAGCAAAAGAAGTACTTTCACAACACGACATAAGATACTTACTTGCAGTTATGGACTCTAACACTGATATGTCTATCCCATGCAACCACCTTCTCCTTCCAATCTTGCAGACACAAAAGCGCCATCAGTGATATACTTCACCGTTTGGACTCACTACCAACTAAACAAGATTTCTTGGCACAAAAGAGAAGAAATCAAAGTGGGTCAACACAGTGCAGTCCAACATCACACATGTTGCTTAAATCTTGTGGCGCTTGCGGAGTCTGATGAAAAAGTGGTGCTGCCTCCACTTGTACTGCAGCATTGCATCAGCATGCTGCTTTGCATCGGCAGCTCCTGCCTCTGGGACTATATTGGACTTTAGATTATTGTAATTACCCTACCTCTAATCCACCAAAGGTGCTACTATTGTGCCTTGCCCTGTCTCTTCTCAAGGGTGTTAATCTGCTGCACTAGCTAATCATCTGCACCTGTTGCCTCCTTATTTATACCTGCCTCTCCCAGTTACCTTTACTGGTCATTGTTGTTTATGTTGCTGTGCCTGACATTGTTGTGATCACTTGTTTCTCCTGTTCCTTGGGACTACTACTAGCTGCTTGTCAACATCTCTGTACCTGGTTCCTCTCAACTCAGCCTGTTCACCTGCACCAGCCGTATTCCTTGTTTACCTGCTTTCAGCCTTTCTCAGAAATCCTTGTTCAGTGTCTGCAATACTCAGTTTGTATAATTTTCTGCATTATCTGTTTCATACCTGTTCAATAAATATATGCTTCACCATATTCCGGGCTCCATAGCTGTGATTTCCAGCTTTCAGCATTGAAGTGTAACAAGTGGGGACTTACCATTCAAAACTTTAGGAGCAAATCAGCCATAAGACGTCAGAAATAAGAAGACTGCAAAGCTGCTTATATGATCTTAATAACCCTGGCCGGAGAAATAATGTAAGGATCAGGGGAATGCCTGAAGATGCCCAACCTGCAGGGATCATTGATGCACCCAGATAATCAAATTGTATTTGACAACACACACCGAGCTCTTAAACCAAGAGATGCTCAATCTGACATCCCTAGAGATATCATCTGTCGACTTCATTATGACACAGAAAAAGAGAATATACTACGAAAAGTACTAAATCTGCAAGCACAGACTTTATTGGCCATAACAGAGGAGGACTGGGGTGATGAGGTGAGTGGAAGTGATGCATTCTCTCAAGGGGCAAAGGGAATTGACTGAAGCTTTTGAAGGGGTAGAACAGAGAGCCAAGCCTGAAGAGAGTCAGGTACATAGAGGATCAGCTGAATCTGTCCCCAAGAGAGCAAGTCAAAGTCCAGATAAAGAGGCCACAAGACCCAGTAAGTGTCTGTCGGATATCGTGAGGATTCACAACACTAGCTCCAGATGTCAACTAGCAGATAATTACAGTGAGGATTAACAACACTAGTTCCAGATGACAGCTGTCAGAAAACAATTCACAACGACAGCTACAAACACCTTCTCTCAATTCCTGTAATCAGCACTCTGCTAAAAACAGCAATCCTGCTAGTCACCTCACTTGGACTACTGTACAGCTTTCTTCACTCTGCAATCAGTACCTCAGTGAAAAGGTCAAATCAATCAGAACAATTTATCTGAACAGTTTGTAGCCTTTATAAAGTCCGCCAGTCTTAAAAAACCGTTGCAGGAGCAAAGCTCTCGTGGATTTCACTGCTTGTGGTTTGAAGGAGAATTGTTTTGTGTAACTGTACATCACAATTCTACCTTCTTCAATCCTTCGACCTCGGCTTTGTCCTCCAATATTCTACCATCTTCTATTCTACCTTCCTCAATCCCTTGACTTTCCTTTCGTCAGCACTATTCTACCTTCTCCAATCGCTTGACTTCAGCTAGTACTTCACGACCAGCTACCCCAGCCATATGGTTCTTTCATGGAAGCTGCAAACACCATGACAGATATGCATAAACAAATCATGTCAATTATATTATTAGTTCACGAAGGGAAGAATGTAACCCCAGATGTCTTACCTATGTCGATTGGTGTGAGGATTTATGGGCAGTCATCCTTGTGGACAACCCCTGGGTGTCCTGTTGTGCTCTTCTCTTAATAGCTGCTGGAAACAATTTCCAGCAGCATGATGGGCAGGAAGTAATGCAAGGAAAAGCCTCTGTGGAGCTGCCATTCCTTCCTGGCAGGACTAGTAACATGCTAAGAGCAACGCTGGAGCTATGCTGTGCCAGGTAGCAGGCAAACCACCACAAGTTTATCAAGAGACACCGATAAAGAGTTAAGTGTGTGGAACATCTGCAATCAACAGGAAAGGAGCCAAATACAGGGAAACCAAATGCCTCTAGCAGCTTCTTCATATCCCATGCGGTTAGAAGTATAACATGCACAACACAGTATTTATTGCAGTAGCAAAGACATCAGAAGGTCTATACAGAGACTCCAGTTCCAGTGCCAAGAGTGAACTAATACAGAGATTCCTTGTGGTTCACCACTCGTTTGTCCATCAGTTATTACCTGAATTAAAGTGAGACTGTTATCAAGATCAGGGGCCTGATTCATTAAGGATCTTAAATGAAGAGGTATCTTATTTCAGTCTCCTGGACAAAACCATGTTACAATGTAAGGGGTGCAAACTAGTTTTCTGTTTTGCACATAAGTTAAATACTGACTGTTTTTTCATGTTATAAAGTGCAGCCCTCCAATCAGATTTCAGAGGAGACACCTGAACTGCAAACCAGGACTGAGTAAGAAGTAGAATATTCAGCAGATAAAAACCTAACACAGGGTTACACCTGTTTGTTAACTTTATCCCACAAGAGCATGAGATGGATGAGAAAGAGTTTGAGCCAGGTGGTTGAGTTAGAATTAAGGATACAATAAAGCAGGAGTTGTAACTACAAAATGAAAAATATTGACTCAGACATATTAATTGATAGAGAATGCATGACTTTATACTGTTGCATTGAATTTGCGTATTCATATTCCATTTTCTCAAAGATATTGCACACATTTTTAAACTTGCACTGTGAAAAGTCTCATTTTTAAAACAAAACATATTTTTGGTAACATCCCACTGATAAAGAATTGCTACACTTCAGGCATGAATAAAGTGTGACACTCACTTGATTATTGTAAAAATGTATGAATGTAGCATGCCCACTACACACTTCACCATATTCCTGATTGGAAAAGCGGTACAAATTAGACCGTTTCCCTGATTTCCCTGATCCACGTTGGATCCTTCCACGTCAAGTTCATTTTGCATGAGGTAGACCATATTGATGCCCACTGGGGCAGTCGCATGGAAATCAGGACTACCTAGCAAAGGTTGTGAGGCCTAAAGATTTGGTAATATAACCATATCACCTTGGGGATGTGAATGGGTCAATAAGAAGTGTGGCAGGTCTTATTTATATGGTTGGATTAGCATTAATCTGGTTTACAGTGCTCCAACTGTCAAAGTGGAAATGATGTATACAGGTATATATATATATATATATATATATATATATATATATATACACAAGTTAACCCGTGCATGATACTCATGCATTCTAGTCAAATCAAGCTACTTAAGGTGTTAAAAAGGTTCTTGTCATGCATTTGGGCCATAGCCCAGGCCTCAACCACCAACCACTCCCCACTGTCCCCCCCGGCAACCACCAACCACTCCCCGCTGTCACCCCCGGCAACCACCAACCACTCCCAACTGTCACCCCCGGCAACCACCAACCACTCCCAACTGTCACTTCTCCTTCAAGAAATATATATATATTTTTTTAAAATCTTTATAAACACTTTTAACAATTAACAAATTAAATTAACAAATTAAAAACATCTTAGTATACCAAATTTCAGCCCTTTCTGAATTTTTTTTTCCACACACACTAAGAATTTAGTAGGTCAGTGTATAACTCCGCCCAGCAGGTGGCGCTGCAGCTTGGTTTTATTTTTTCCACACACACAGACAGACTAACACACGCCACTAGACATTTATATTATAGATATATATATATATATATATATATATATATATATATATATATATATGTGTCCTATGCCCAAAACCTCGACATAAGAAGATGTATATAACTAAATAGTAATAAGTTAAAATTAAAATAGGTTAAACCCATCGCAATAAAACCAGAGTTTAGCAATAAATATTATAAAAATGGAGCAATTTCATAATTTTCATTTAATCCTTGTAGTGTTAAAGTGCCTAATTCATATATCCAATACATTTCTCTCTGGGCGAGTTTCTTTTGTAATTCACCCTCACATGAAGGCTACATGATGTAGTCATACAATCCATTAGGTGTTTAATCTCAAATTCCTTGCTGTTGTTGTGGCTAAAAAATACAGTATTTCCCCATGTATTAGACGCTCCCATGTATAAGACGCACCCTAATTTTGGCTCCGAAATTTGAAAAAAAATGTATTTGCTGTTAAAAAGTGTGCTGAGATTGCAGGGGCTTACTGCCAGCGGCTGCACACTATGTGCAGGTCCGTTCGCCAGAGACAGGCAGGGAGAGTGTACTGGCCGGCAGTAAGCCCCTTCAATCTCAGCACACTTCTCAGCGGAACGGAACTATATTCGCTTCCCCGCGGATCCCCGCTGCCACTGTATAAGACGCACCCCATTTTTAGACCCAACATTTTTCGAAAAAAGGTGCATCTTATACATGGGTAAATACGGTACCTTTTTTAATGATTTCATTTATTTACAAATGTTGCAATGATTGCATTTAATTAAGCCCTTTACATCAAGGAATGTTGATTTAGTTGTATTTCTCTCCTCCGTGAGCATACTAGGAGCCAGAGTTTCTTTTAAATTATGATTTTTTCTAAAAATAACTACATAGTTTCTCCGATATATGTATATATATCCTGCAAAACACCATCACATAAAAAATTCTCTAATGATTAATTTGTTTTATTTAGAATCTGTCTAAAAGCCTACAAAAAATATATATTTTGATATATTTTAAAGTAGTGCTTATAAACCATGACTATCTGTCTGCAGCTCTAAAGGGGTCCCTTTCATTTGCTTTCTCCTCTGATTATATAGTTGACATGATTTGTATTACTTATTTATAGGAGAAACCACTAGATGGCGCATTTACAAGTATTATATGCTCAGCTTGAAACATACAAACTTGCATTACAACTCTGTAATTATGTTTGTTGGCAATGGACCTCAGCCTTTCCACACCTTGTTTATAGTTTTATGGAACCAATGCAAAAAATGAAATGGACATGTACAGGCATTTACATGTTAAACCTAAACTTGCAACAGATTCGCCTGAAATTTAGAATAAAATTACACGATCAAGACTTATAAATCTTGGGATCTGACAGCTTTATTTCTGCTCTGATATACAGTACATCTACAGATTTGCTATGCATGCTTTTTTGCCATTTTTCTCTGCAGAACACATAGATTGTGAGACCGGTATAATATATTCAGGAAAATTGCAACCAAGGTGGCTTTTGAAAAGTGTGTGAAAATATATCAAATGATTAATTCAAAAGAATATTTCCCATCACAAGCAGTGGGAAAAGGTTGACACTATTGTAAATGCAGGTTTTACTTTAGAAACAAAACTTTTACTGACGTAAATCCTCCATTCTGGTTTCAGATAATCATGAGAAAAAATGGAATATGCCAGTGGTTCCCAAACTTTTGCAGTTCGCGGCACCCTTAGAGTCTCCATAATTTTTTCAAGGCACCCCTCCAAAATAATTACTGAGCAGTCCCATTTTTTTTTTAAATCCAGTATTTTTATTGAAATTTTTTAAGATATAAACATACTAAACAACAAAAAGAAAAGAAAAACAATCGCATACATATCGGAATTAAATGACGGAATTTACAAGATTACATTAAAGCATAATAATAATAATAAATGTGCTATATTCATTCAGGATCATACATCGTAAATGCTTATACATAAGTATGTTACACATGCAGGGTTTATTACATGGACTCAGATACTTATTATAAGAACTGCGGTAGCCATACATTTAAGTAGATAGAGCATCTGTACTAGATGACATAGGATAGAATGGAGACTCTAACCATCTGTACCAAATATTCTCAAATTCCTTCAGAGCCTGTCTGCTAGTATAAACAAATCTCTCGTGCCCTATGGTGGTATTGACCAGTGCCTTCCAATTTTTAACCGTGGGACTCGTCGGGGCCAACCACAGCCTCGCTATACAGACCTTAGCCAACATCAATAACTGTGAAATGTACATTTTTGTCAGTTTATTAACTTTCCCCTTCAATCGGAGCCCAAAGAGACAAGTGGCCGGTGAACTAAGAGACACTTCAATTCCAGTAACCTGAATACATCTCCTGATCCTTCGCCAGAAGATTTGTATACATGAACACTCCCATAGAAGGTGCCAAAAGTTAGCATTGATCGAATTGCATTTCGGACAGTTAGGGGTAGCATCCGGGCGAAATTTTGCCAATCTAATAGGGGTAAAGTAGGCCCTGTGTAAGATAAACACCTGTATTTGTTAAAATTTTAATGATGAAGTATAACCTTTAGTACTGTCTGTAACCATTTCCCACTCCTTGTCTGATAAAGGGCCAATATCTATTTCCCACTGATTCCTCAAACCATCCAAATCATCTGCAGTGGATTCATACAGAAGACATGAATACATTCCAGAGATCAGACCTCTATAACCCAAGGCCTGTAATTGTTTCCTCAGTGGATCCACCCCAAACACCAAAGTCTCCCCTTTAAATTGTGTGTTTAGGGCGTGTCGTAACTGAAGGTAAGAATAAAACATTGTTCTGGGTACAGAGAATTCCCCAACCAACTGTTCGAAGGATTTAAGTACATTTGTATCATAAAGCTGACCTACCGACACCACACCCAACCGAGACCACTCCCTGGCCCTCTTCACTGTATTCAACTTCTCAAATTTCTTTGCCCCCCAGATAGGAGTATATGGATCAATGTCAGTTTGTTTCATTATTTTATTACAGATTGTCCAAATCTTAACTGCCTGAATCAGGAGCGCAGGAGCCCGCATACCAAGCCGCCCCGCCAGCAGTGACTGTAAGGGAGTGTGATTAGAATTAAATTGGTGTACCAACACCCAATGTAGCTCATGGTAATCGGGGTCCGAAACCCATGCCTTAAGGTGGACCAATTGAGAGGCAAAATAATATAATTTCAAGTTAGGAAGTGCAAATCCACCAGAAGATCTGGATCTATACAGCGAGCTGAGCTTGACCTTAGCCCTTCCCCCTCCCCAAACCAATGAAATCAAATAGCTATCAATGCATCGGAAAATGGAGGGTGGAATATATACAGGTGACTGCTGGAGTATATATAAAAACTTATAAAAGCAGTCCCATTTTACAAGCAGTTGGGACAAAAAAACTTAATAAGTATTTAGGTCAGGACAGAAATACTTATTTAGTTGTATGCAAAAATAATACACATAAATCCAAGGGAAAAGAATATTTTTATATATTTTTTTCAATTATATTTCTGTCAAAGAATAATTTACAGCTAACTCACACTGTGCCCCCTCTGCATCTCCACACATTCTGTGCCCCCCTGCTTCATCTCCACACACTCTGTGCCCCCTGCATTCACACACTCTGTGTCCCCTCTGCTTCATCTCCCCTCACCCTCACTCTATGCCCCGTCTGCATCCTGGGGGCCAGGAAGAGGGAAACCCCCCCCCCCCCAAAAAAAAACTTACCAATCCGGCGGCACCCGGGACCCAGCATCGTCCTCTCTCCTGCCACTTGTCACTTAAATTTGGAGCCTCCTAGGAATATACTTGTTTTTGTGTCCACTTAGTAGGTCCCTGAAGAAATTAGGTGTTCCTCTATTTAGGTGTAAAACCAGAGGTAGTGCTACAATTAGATGACCTAAGCTGTGGCCACCCCACCGAGCGCTGGCCACTGATATGGAGGAGCAGACAGCAGCTTGGTACCTGTGATGCTGCGGGCTTCTGCTACTCCACATCAGTGATAGGCTGGACGTGGCGCAGTGCCGAGGAGGGGCATGTAGGGCGCCTACAGACAGACCACCAGCCCTGGGTACAACACCCAAGAAATATGTTTTTGCAATTATGTGGAAGCGTACTTTGTGTTTGAGACATTACCATTTGGAAAAGTTATTTATGCCAGTACCATTATAATCTATATGATAATGACAGCAATTATTTGGCACTCCGCCGCTAAAGATCAGCTTAGTCAGATTGTTTTGGAAAAGAAATATTACCCAGCTGCAAAGTGACGGACTCCAAATATGATTTATTTCTCCAAAGGATTTCATGCCAGCATTTGCCATTTATTTCTGTGCTTGTATTTTGGAAACAGTGCGAGATGTGGACTTTTTTTCGAAATAATGCTTCACCTCCTTTTGAGGGCAAAGCTTTAAAAATTATACAATAATGTAATAATTAATTTAACTTCTACATTTTTTTCTATGTTGTATGGTTCCTGAGATACATGCAATTTAGAGACCTATTAATCACAATGGCATTCATTTTATTCAATGGGTTGACACTTCGCTTTTATGAGTTAGAAAAATAGGACTTTGCTCATTGTAAAATACTTATGACTTAATCTGTACATACATCTGTATATGTACACTATAGTGTGGCTGTGGGCAAATAGTGTGTCTGGCTAATAGTGTGGCTGTGGGGCAAATAGTGTGTCTGGCTAATAGTGTGGCTGTGGGGCAAATAGTGTGTCTGGCTAATAGTGTGGCTGTGGGGCAAATAGTGTGTCTGGCTAATAGTGTGGCTGTGGGGCAAATAGTGTGTCTGGCTAATAGTGTGGCTGTGGGGCAAATAGTGTGTCTGGCTAATAGTGTGGCTGTGGGGCAAATAGTGTGTCTGGCTAATAGTGTGGCTGTGGGGCAAATAGTGTGTCTGGCTAATAGTGTGGCTGTGGGGCAAATAGTGTGTCTGACTAATAGTGTGGCTCTGGGGCTAATAGTGTGTCTGGCTAATAGTGTGGCTGTGGGGCTAATAGTGTGTCTGACTAATAGTGTGGCTCTGGGGCTAATAGTGTGTCTGGCTAATAGTGTGGCTGTGGGGCTAATAGTGTTTCTGTGTGGCCCCATCTTGCTATAGTGTGCATTTGGCCATGTTCACATAGGTGCGTGTGTGTGTGCGCGTGCAGTATTTTAATATAATATGTGAGGGAAGGGAGGATCTTAATATAGTGTGGGAGGTAGGCTATTTAATGGTGGAGTGTAGGTGGGGGCTAATTATTTAAGGTGAGGTGAAGGAACCTTTAATTTAATGCTGGGGTGGTTTAGGGCTATCAGTTGAATATGGGGCTGATTTTGGGGAGGAGGGCTACTTATTAAATGTGATTATGAATTATTTATTGTCAGGGATGGTTGTGAAAAATGGCTATATTAAACTTTAATGCTATTTAATTTATTGCTGGGACTGTTTGGAGGTAGGGAAATATGTTTTGATTAAATGGGTATACTGTTAATTTAATGTTGGGGCTGGTTGGAGGGAAATAGGTCTACTTATTAAATGTGAATATTATTATTGTGGGGACTGGAGGGAGGCCTAATTATAAAACGTGAGTGCTATTGTTTTAACACCAGGGAGTTTTCTAAATCTCATGTATCTATTTTTTTTTTCAAAATAGGGCATCCAATATTCCAGGATCAAGACAAGAATGAACTGAGCTAAAGAAACCAGCTGCTACAAGTGGTGAAAGTGACAAAGACAGGTAGGAGAGAGCAGTCTGCCAACTGTCCTGAATCTGGTGGGGCAGTCCTGAATTTGGGTGAATGTCTCCCTTAGTCAGGATTTGGTCCGACCGCAAGGACAGTTGGGAGATATGTCCTGCTTCACAACGTACTGCTTGTGAAGGCAGAGCTGTGTGCTTCTAACAGTAGTGCCTGTGTATTTGTCTAAAATGATAAATGTAATGTATTATTATAATGTATGTATCAATGCCCCATGTTGGCCACACCCACAACACAATGAGGTCACGCCCTGTTCGGCACCGCCTCAGCGCGGCGGCACATGTTTTTGTTCCTGCTGGAGCTAAGGTGGGCCTGTGTACCTTAAATGCCAGGGCTGATTTTCAGTCCCAGTCCAGCCCTGCTAATATGCGAGAAAGGGGATCTTAACCAGATTCTCGCGCCCCGCCCGGCCACATAAAATTCGCGCCGCCCTTCTTAGGCTGCCATTTGCTGAACATTTCTGCTGCTGGCTCCCTTGTGCTCCTGGCCTCTGGGTGAGATCATGCAGATTTCAAGCACTATATTTACAGATATAATGCTATTTTGCACTATGTTACAAAACACACTCATTAAAAACAGTTATACATACTCTAATTATACACTATTTCAATTATATTGCATTTTGCAAGCACACGAGACACAGCATCCCACCTCCCGCACCCTAAACACACACACATAACACACATACCTTTATACTGATCTTTAATAAATACATATTAACATTTTATAATATTGCTTTTTAATTTGCGTTATTAGAAATTTAAACTACTCTCAGTACACACCCCCCAAACCAACACACACTAAGCACACATAAATATACCTGTGAGCATAATTTTTTTTTCTATAAAGTTAATTATTTACCATTAATTATTTGATTTATTAATCGATTTGTCCTGCATATTTGTTAATAATGATTAATCAATCTCTTAAATTAAAACAAACTTTTTCCAGTTGTATTTACACATTTCGCCTTACAACATTCAACTATTGAAAGAAAAGGCAACAGTTCTGAAAATTAATACAAAACTAAAAACTAGAATAACAGGATTGGAAAGGTGATCAGTCCCCTGGTTTAATACTTTGTAGAGCCACCATTTGCTGTAATTACAGTCATCAGTCTGTTTGGATATGTCTCTACCAGCTTTGTGCACCTAGATTGGGGAATATTTGCCCATTCTTCCTTGCAGAATTGTTCCAAGTTCAGTCAAATTTGGTGAGGTGGGGCGTGGACTGCTCTCTTCAAGTCCATCCACAGATTGTCTATCAGATTTAGGTCAAGGCTCTGACTTGGCCAGTCAAGGACATTTACCTTCCGTGTCTCAAGCCAAATCATATGTATGTGAGTTTATAAACACATTTTGGTGCCTCAGATTGACAACACAACAAATTCTCCCAAACACTTTGTCTAAGGTACAGACTTGCCTGTTTGGCTTACATACATTTTTTTTAACCCAGTAAATACAGGAAAACTTACAAGAAAGTAGTTTCAATAATAGTCAATCAGTTCCAATTGCACAGAGACCCATGTTTCTACAGGGAATTCATGGATTTGCGGGTGTGCAAAATTTAGCATCTTCTGATGGAGGGACTTGGCAAATTGGTATGTCGCTAGCTGATTATGGGCCCTCATGCTCCTACTTAAGCAGAAATATGCAAAAAAAACAAGATTTGATGACATCAAGGGACCGTACAGCATTTTCCCACTAAAAGACATTTTTACAGGTAACCCCTGAGGCAAACAAAAGATTTCTAGTAAGGAAAGGGGGGGTTTCATATGGTTCAATATTGAGCTGGGGCATCATCAACCCATTGAGGGGTAATGACTAGTATTAAACCAACACCAGCCCTCTTCCATCTTGCTCTATTCTCCCTTGTAATTCGCTTGTACTCGTTCACTGACTCTGGCTTGCCCTATCTGCTAAATGGGGGGATATACCTCCCAACTGTCCCCGCTGTCGGGACAAAGTCCTGAGTAAAAAAAATCTCACATTCCCCTGTTGTTCATTTCCCAGCAACCCTTTACCATGTAATTAATGTTCTCACTGCCCCGTAGTCCATTTCCTACCCTTCCTCTCCCTGGTAAATAATTTTCCACTCGCCCTTACTTCCACCCACCTGCAGTTAAATAAAAGAGATATAGCAGAGTGGTCTTGGCAACTGTAAACTAGCCCTTAAGTGTGGGCCTGTTCCTGTAGGCTGTTTAAAACACCAATTTACTGTGTGTGTGTTTTGCTGTATTACACAGAAGTTTAGGAATACATATGGAAAAATTAAAACTTTTTTGACTGCTGCCAAGCATCATTTATCCTATTCTGCAGCTCTGATATTCAGCAATTAATTGGACCTTACAAATGTGAGATGTTTTTTTATTTCCTTTTAATTATTTGGCGCTGTGCATTGGGACTGTATTAAATAGTTTCTAATAATACAGACTGTAAGGTGCATTGGATGTTTACAATATTATTAACTTACCTCAGTACTGCTGACGATCTGAGCTAGATCCATGCAGGCTGAAGACTGGAGGTAGGAGGAGTTGATGCCACTGCTCCCTTTCATCACACTGTTCCCCCTTTATAACGCCATGTCAGTTCTTCGGGAGCAGAAGAAGAGAGAAGATGTCGGGAAAGAAGCTCCGCCCGAAGAAGAAGAAAGAAGACGCCGAACAGAAGAGACATCAAGCGCAGAAGAAAGAAGAGGAAAGAGATAATGGCAGCGGCAGTGAGCAGCAGCAGGGATCTCTTGTAAGGGCCGAGAGCTATCCTGCCAAGAAGACGTCGGAGACAAGTGGAGAAGAACCCAGCTAGGTGAAGATCTCTGTGACGGGTCAAGAGGAGGGCGACAGAGGCCAGGAATCAGGTAGGGCCTTGCTGGGCTCCCCTTCTTCCGGGCCACTGCCCGCACTTGCATTCATTCCCCTTTCTATACCAGGCACTAGGTCTAAGCCACAAAACGAGCATTAGGCCCGAGCAGCAGATAGGATGGCCACAGTAGGGAGATTTTGTTGGGCACCAGGCTCCTTATAGGAGTTAGTGGGGCACCAGGCCCATTAGTTAAATTTGGGCACCATGTCCATTAGTTAAAGTTGGGCACCAGGCCCATTAGTTAGGGCAAAAGGCCCTTTAGTTGGAGTTGGGCACAAGGTCCCTAGCTTGTTAGCAGGGGGCTAGGCTCCTGATAGAGTAGGAGGGTGCTAGGCCTTGGTTGTTAGAGGAGCTATAGGCTCCTGATAGAGTAGGTGGGTACTAAGCCTTGTGACGAGAGAGACAGATGCTCCCTGATCTTAGTACTAGGTTGTCAAGAGGTAGTATACCAGACTCCTCTATCTGGTCCGGAAGGGCACCCAAAGTCCTTTAGACGGGCTCAAAAGCTGGGTTTCAGGCCATGGGCGGAGGCCTGTGGGGCGGCTGTGCCGGTGGATATGGGAGGTCAGAAGTGAGGTGGTCCTGGCAGTAACCAGAAGGGGGAACCAACGCGCAAGGAGAGAGTTCCAAATTATCTTGGAGAAAACACGGTGCGCCTCCTAGCTATGCCTCAGGATTGGGTGAGTACCAGGGGTGTTGTGAGTGGGATTGTGGGTGGGTGACTTTGTCTCCCCTAACACCCGTGACAGTTCTCCAAATTAAAGAAAAATGTATTAAGTTTTTAATTTTGACGTATACCCATGGTAAAGGCTGAAGACAATGAGTCATCCTTGGGCAGGCGTTACAAGATAAGCGAGTAGTAAAGTAAAGCTTGGCAACAGGTGCAGACGTGACAGACCCCTCCATCTTCAAGCTCAGTAGCGCTCGCTCATACCTCCATTCTGCTAGTTCTGATTTTAATGAAAAATAAATGAGTGACAAAGATTGCCGCGACTCTTTCTAACAGCCAAGTGAAGCTGTGTTTGAATAACATGGGAACATAAACATTTGTGTGGGGGTTTTACCTACCGCGCATCTGCTTTGCGTGAAAGAAGAGAGTGCGCTACGAGCGTATTAGCCTAGAGCAGCCTGAACCCTTAATCAGTCCCTGCTTGGCTCTGGTGCCTATTTTGCTGTCTTCTTGGCTTGGCTTTTCCATGGCTGGTTTTTGAGTACACTGAAACAAAATAGGAACATCTAAACAATTCATCTGTTAAAAACAACTGACAATTACAGCAAAGCATTTCCATTATAGCTAATTGTATTTGATTCGACATATACAAAACACAACAATCCTCTTGCTACTGGTCAACACATGTGACAATGCAAGGGGTGCAAATGAGTTTATTATTTTGCAGGTAAGTAAAATACTGGCTGTTTTTGCTTGGAACACACAAATACTTTATAGTTTTATTTTTACACTGAAATGTAAAATTGATCTAGGACATGCCCTACCCCAACTATAAATCTGTCCCCACATTTTAAATTTACCTCCCCCTCCATCGTAACATGGTTTTGCCCAGGTGCAAAGTTACTCCTTTTTTATGCTTTGCTCTCCTTAATGAATCAGGCCCCATGGAGTTCAAATGTAGGTGTTCTAACTTGTGGTGGTTTGAATTGATAAAAACTTGTAAAATGCTTGAAAGAAAGTTTCTGACAGATAGATAAACAGCAAAAAATCAAACACGGTGCATGTATGAACTTTGTCTATTTGTTTCATTTGTTCCTGTATTAATTTCAAAGAGTCTATTATGCAATGGAAACCTGTTATTTACACTATTTAATTCCCATGGGTCTATTTATTAAGTGGTGTCAGGGCTTAACCCCAGTAAAAACGTCTGTTTTCGCTAGGGACAGCCTTCTTTTTAGTTTTGCCTAATATATCAAGGTGTTATCATCAGCGCTAACCCTGTCTTCGCTGTGGTTTTCAGTTCCCTATGGGGATGGTAAAAATATAGATTTATCAAGTGGTTTAAAGGTTAACTTTTCCCTGCTTTGATTTTTATGCACACAGATATCTTCAAAACAGACAAACTTCCTATGTTTGAGAAAATAATGCAACTACTGGTAATTAGTCATAACAGGAAACTCATTGTTTGGCACGTACACGTATGATGTTAAAGTTCCAACTGGGAATGAACGATACATACTTGCTGCCTGTTTTTTTCTCACCTGCGAAAATTGAAGAACGAGTGCGGAGGGGGCGTGTGCCCGTGAGTCCCATGATCTTGCCCCGCTGGCGACACAGTGAAACAATTATGTAATTTTGCCATTCACATCTTTCCCTGCCCCATTGGAGCTTACAGTCCAAATTCCCTAACACACACACACACACACACACACACACACAGACACACACACACACACACACACACACACACAGACACACGACCAGACAGACAGACACAAACACCATATGGAGAATTTTGTCAGCAGCCAATTAACCTACCAGTATGATTATGGAGTGTGGGAGGAAACCAGAGCACTCGGAGGAAACTCAGGTATACACGGAGAGAACATGCAAACTCCACTTAGATAAGGCCCTGGTCGGGATTCTAACTCAATTAATGGTTAATGGTTGTCACTTGTAAATCGTTCAGCAGGGGTGTAATAGGGAACATTCTGGCAAAAGAGGGTTTAATGTGATTTCAGCCTTCATGTGAAAGCATTCAGTGTTTTTATTTACCCTGTGACACCCCCACATCGAGCACTGAGATGGAGCAGTCCATATGTTCTTACCTGGGAATCTTCCATGTTGGCAGTGTTACTCTGGGCTGTGATGACACAGACCAGCACACACTCCCAGTCTACCAGGAGCTGAAGATGCTGCCCCCACATAAGGTAAGAAGAGGGGGTCAGGCTAAAGGGGAGATATGCTCCTCTTTAAAAAAGATGTTCTTCTATCTTTGTAGAAAACCGGGGGGGAAACAGAAGCTTATAGGTGTTCTCCTGTACAGGATTTAATACTAGAAAGTCTAATGGTGGGCCCAAGACAAATGCCTCTTTATTAAATCAACCCTGGTTGGTCCTCACTTGTCTACAGAAGATGAGCAGTGCACCAAAAAACCTTATGTGCATCTTTTTTACAGTGGCCAACAGGCAACTTTAAATTAATTGGGTGCAGATAATAAGCAATGCAGTTATCTCTCTCTACTATGGACAAAAGAGTTTAAAACAGAATGTAGCAAAAGGACAGTTAGTATATGGGCACTGAGCTTAAGTTTTGGTTTAGCTATCTTACATTATATTCTGATAAAACTTTTTCGACATTTGTTGACATAACAGGTGAAGCGGAACTTAGCAGTACAGCCAGGAACAATTAGTAGGAGTGTGAGTGACATGTGAATACTATAGTTGTGCTGCCAACGTGGCTTTAAAAGGAATCTTACAGTGGGTTTCTGTGAAAGGAGCGTTTTGGTCATGTATACATTGGCAAATTTGATAGGAGAGATTACAAAATGACACAATTAATCAGTAAGACACTTAACCCTGTTCTAATATAATAAAGGTACATTTTAAAACATGACTCTAACTTATTGACTTAATATGTTGTCTTGAAACCTTTACTAAATAAATTACTTTATCTTTCTAGCTTCCTTCTTTGATTGTCAGTCATTTTCTATGATTGTCTTCACATCACATACTGTCTCTTTTGTTCTTTTCTGATAATTGTTGTTTTGTAGTTGCTTTTGTCGTAACAACCCAATTGACGGCTAGGGTGCCCTATATATAGGAGACCAAGGAACTAAATAAAATATCAGACAATGGAGTCTATTTATTAAAGGTAGAAAATCCCATCTCAGGAGAAAGTGAGTGTTTAAGCCAAAGATAGGGCTTCATCCGATACATCAAGTGGCCACCTCCCACTACAGCAGTTCTATCGGAGGTAAGATTCTTAGGGGCAGATTCAATTGGCACATTGCCAGTGCGTATTTTTACAGTTACTATGGTAAAAAGCGACGTTCATTTTGGCTCTCACCTCTATAGAGTGCAAGCAAAAATGAGTGTTACTTCTGTAAAAAAAAATATGCGTGATGTGTCTCCCGGCCGTTTCAGAGGCTCCTCACGCGGATTTTTTACAATTGAATTTCCCCCATAGAGTCTCTTCAAAAATAGCTTTGCATGGGGAAGTCTATTTAACAAGGATCGTGGCGACACAATTATCACTCCCAAGCCTTCTCCTGTTATCTCCATCTCAGTTGTTATCGTCTTATCAGGATGTTGATAAAAGAAGAAAACAAGTATAAAAAAAAAATGCTTACAATAAATTATTAATAAACTATTTCCAATGGACAATGTATTTTACTTTTCATTTAAATATTTCTAATCTATTTTTTTATAATTTAATGTCTAGTCATTTTTAATATTAAATGAGGGCGATAGGTGATTTTCTATATAGAGCTATAGAAAATAAGCCCAATTGATATTAATAAATAGACCCCAATGTCCCCCACTTGTAAAGTATTTCCAACTTACATTCTAATTGAAATAACGTAAACACAAATAATTAATTGGTATAAAATAATTAAAATGAATGAAATGAAATATATAGGGTGCAGGCACCGTTGTCAGACCTGTAAATATGTAATAAATATGGTGCACTATTGCCTAATGTTTTGGGATGGAGCAGATCTCCTTGGATGGGTGTAAGCAGGGGCGGAATGCGGTATCACCTGGCCTCATAGTAAAATTTGGGAAAGGGCTCAGCTATGGCGGTCAACCCTCCTGAAGCCCCTGCTCGGTTCTTGTAAGAATTTGCGGGGTCTGGTTCATGGGCAGTAAAGCATCAAATGTGCTGTGCATAGGGGTCCATGACCATTCCAACTTCACAGAGCTGGTTGTCTTCGTATCTAGTCTTATACTTTTAATGGGGCCTGATTTGCTTGTCCATCTTGCACTTTGGTAAGAAATGTAAAAAAAAGCTTTACACCCACAAAATTGTCACATTTAGTAAAGGCATAGTTGCTTCTCTCCCGGAATGTCTAGGAGACTCCCACATTTCTTGGATACCTCCCGGACTCCCGGGAGAGCAGAGCAACCTCCTGTTTCCTGGCCGGTCCTTTAGTTAGCTAGTGGGGGCTGGGCTTAGCAACGCAATTCAGGCGTCATCGCTGGCCAGTCCTCTGTAATAGGCTAAAATGGTTGTGACATCTTAGGGGGTGTGGCTAAATGAGATGTCCCGATTGACCACACCCCGAAAAATCGGCAGCGAGATCTCCCCTCCCGGAATAAAGATGTCAAAAGTTGGCATGTATGAGTAAAGGCGGTCCACGTGTTCTCTCACTCTCCTGAGTACTGTAAGCCATAACTGAGGGTAAGCTTAGCAGTATGGAATGGGGAAGTGAGTCATGGCGAAATGGGAAGGAAAAGGGTTACATTTTGGACATATCTACAGTATTTTCTTTAGCCAGCATCTTCATGTTAACCAAACATTACTTGTTTGCAGGTAGAAGCCTAAAAAAATTAAGTGCAGACCTTCCAACATGACCCTTTTCATCAGATACACAATTCTTTCTACTTATCTTAAAGTTGTGGTTACCAGTGTTTAATGAAATAACTGATATTATATTTTTCCCACCTCAGACAATTACACCAGTACAGGATACTGCATTAGCAAAATGAGCATAAACAATATAAAAGCACTGTTTAGAGAAATAGGTCATGTTCTGCCACAAACTGCAATGCAAGAGTAAAGCAGTACAAGGATTACAGATTGTGGGATTGTGATCACCACTGAAGCGGAGATTAGAACAGGTGCAGCTTCTAACAATTTGATCTGTAACATGTGCAAACACAGGTGTGGTGTATTTCCTCAAACACCCTATTAGGTTTGACAAATCTACAGTAGTTAAATAAAATACTATTTAAGCAACAGTAATGTCTATATTATCTAATTTCAAATTAGTTTTCAGAAACATTTTTTAAACCTGGTTATTTGCAACAATTGTATCTTCTTGGCCTAATTTATTTCTAAAAACTAGAAATAAATTAGGTCAAGAAGGGGAAAAAACATAGCACAGGATAGATTTATCAAACCTTCTAATAGGGTAAAAATAAGGTGACAGCCATATCAACCAATGAGATTCTAGCTATCATTTCATACTAGGTAAATGATAGCTAGAATATGATTGGTTGCTATGGGTAAGGTTTAGTAAATCTACCCAAATGTCTGGTTTTAACAAGTCCATCATGTGCAAAGAAAGTTACGCATTAAACATGAAGTATTAATATGATCAGTTCTATTGGTCTCTTCAATTAGGGCTTATTTACATGTCAAGAACATGTTTACCGATGACATACTCCCTACAAACCACATGTTTACACTTCAGTGTATCATTCCCAGAGCTTTGGATTTTAAAGTGTAATCAAACTTCAGCAGGCAGGAGTGGCAGTCTAAAGGTACTTCTTGTCTTTGGATAAACAAATTGAAATAGTATGAAAGGTCATAGATCTCTGATGGCTAAGTGCCAAGGTCTATTATAATAGCTAAGGAAAGAAGGGAGATGTTAAATTGCAAACTAGTATCTCATACCTCTATAGCCCTAAAAGTGGGTGTGGCTTAGCTGGAATGTAGGTGGGGTTGGCAGATCATGTGGGATCTTAGGGCAGATCAGGGGTGTGGTTTGGGCATATACTGGGCGGGGCTTGTTTTGATCCCATTCAGCTTTATTTTAATGTTAGGAGGTATGGTATATTTTCAGACTGACTTGATATAAATTGTCTAGTTTCTACAGCATACAGATAATTGTGTTAATAAATGTAAATACATGCTTTATTTCCACCATAATGTAACTGGGGAAATAAACATGATTTGTATAAAATCTTAGAATCTATTCGTGTACATTTGAAAAAAAATCATTCCACAACGGAATATTTTAAACAAGCTGGATGAAATTAATATTTCATATAAAAGAGAATTTGACACCACAGTCTTCCGGCATTGGGAAACTTGCACTTCTGATCTGTCCTGTAGGGAGACCATACCCTTTCCATGGCCTTAGTCTGCAGCTTACAACTTGCCACCATTCACTTTTCCAAATGCCCCCCCATATGCATCCCTGTCCTACTTATTATAATCATGCAAGTAGTCGGTTTATTACTGTACAAGATTAACAAACTAATTTCCTGAAACACTCTGTTGCTGTGAATGTACTGAAAATCAGGGGCGGATCTAGAATTTTTTAGGGGGTAGGCGATTTAGTCCCTGCCCCCTCTTTAAAAAACTTATGGGCTACTGGGTGCCGGGGCAATCGCCCCGCCCCTCCTAGCAGGCATGTTCTGTCTGCAGCCGCACACTATGTGTGGTCCGTGTCTACAGACAGAACATCCCTGTAAAGAGGGGAGTGGGCATTTACATCGATTGCCCCGCCCCGGATCAGCCAGTGCTGAAGATTTGCTACCGGTTGCTCTATTCTGGTCAACTTCAAAACAAATGACATCCCAGATGAGCAGAAGTTAAAGAATGATTCCAAAAATGTGCTCAGGCTCAACTCATCTTACAAATAGATAATATGCAAGCTAACTTTTTTAATGAGTACATGTTGGCAGACTGATGAATTGGGCAAGCACAAAAGACCTGGACTACTATTATTATGAAGAGACAGGTTTAAAGTAGGTGCTGACTCACAATTTATATTTTATATTCCTATTAAACCCCTATCTTAAGTAGCAGCATGGTAGATTTCTGGAAACCCTGCTGTGTGAAAGATACTTAAACCCCCACAGGAGCGATCACCCAACAACTGGGCCTATGTGACGCTTACACGAGGCTGGGTTCGGGTGTGTGTGTGAATGTCACAGTGTTATATTTTACCAGTGCCTTTATGTTAATGTCATCTACAAAGGAGTGTGTTTCCCCATACAAATGCAGAACAATCCTGTAGTCTGCCCTTTTATGTCACTATTTGTCATGCCGAGGTGTAACTCATTTTAGCTTGTCACACTCACTGGCACAGATTACACAATACAGATTTCTTACCTCTTCAAAGGTCTGGAAAATTACTGGACCTTTAAACATGCTTTTTCTGTTTTCCTTTTCTCCACAAAAACTTGTCCCTTAAAAATGAACTGCATGTCTCAGCGCCTCAGTCTTCACTGTCACTTGTTTTTATGTGGACTAAATTATTTTTTTTAAAAAAAATGTATAATTTAATGTAGTAAACAGCATTAATAACAACGTTTTTTTGTATATAATATTGTGTTATCACTTCAATGAAGGTACAAGAGCAGTCATTTCCTTGACTGGAAAATTGCTTAATAACAAACTGAATCAACTATGTGGAAAAACAATGACAACTTTTGACATACTCAAGTGTACCTGTCATGCAGGGCTGAAAGTTCCCTTATCGCTAGTTCAGCACAAGCATATGTAACTGAAACTTGTTTATCCAACTGTCACTTTATATTGTGACACGAATTTACTAATTAAGGATCTAGGGAGCCAGAGTTCCCCAAACAATAACTTGTGACAAGCTCAGGTTGTTGGTGCCCGTACAGTCACATCCAAAATCACCCATCACATATTGACATACTTGCCAACTCTCCCGGAATGTCCGGGAGACTCCCGAAGTTCGGGTCGGTCTCCCGGAATCCTGGGAACGCAGGCAAGTCTCCTGCATCCCGCAATTCCCTGGCCAAATTGGCCCTGCCCACCGCGACAAAACAGCATTTCTGTAGCGGAAGCGGGGCCAAAATGATGTGACTGACTGCACCCCGCCCCCTCCCGCCCCGGGAGAGGGACGTGACTAGGATCCCGAGACCTCCAGATCTCACACAGACCTTCTGGGCAGATGCTTGGCATTCTATATGGCACAATGGGATCTGAGAGAAGCCTTTTAGAATAGGTCATGTGTAATAAGGATGGGGGGCGGGTGCACTGTGGGTGGCAATGAGGTTTGTGCTAAGTAGCTGCGAGTGGGAAATGATATCTGTGCAATATGGCTGACAGTGGGGTTTGCTCAATGAAATACTTGATGGAATAATCACAGTGCTGCTGGGTAAGCAAATAACTGCTACTCTGCCTATGTGCCTAGGGATCCTTTTGGTCTTAATCCAGCTCCTTTTGTCTAGTGGCTTTGTCCTGTTTGCATCAAGCTGATTCACTAACAGCAATTGGCATCCTGCAAACGCTGCTCTTACTTCCCTCAGTGGAAGAAGATGTCATCTAGGCTTTATATGCTCACAGTGTCGGACTGGGGCATGAAGGGCCCACCAGGGGACAGCAACGCTAGGGGCCCACCAGAGGGGGTGTGGCCAACCATCAAAGAGGCGAGACCAGACACTAGAGGGGGAGTGGTCAGCCCACAAAGGACAGCTAGCACAATAGTGTAGTATATAAAGAATGCAGTGTGTATAAAGAGTACAGTCTTGATCTGCACCTTAGATTGGGCAGAACAGTCACCAAAAATCAGGATTATCCCACTAGACCAGGCTTGACTAACCTGTGGCACTCCAGGTGTTGTGAAACTACAAGCCTCAGCATGCTTTACCAATATATAGCAGCCTATTGCTGGAAGGGTATGCTGGGACTTGTAGTTTCACAAAACCTGGAGTGCCACAGGTTAGCCAAGCCTGCACTAGACTCAGAACATTTGACAGACTGTCCTACCTGTTCTTGTCACCACCTGTGGCTGCTGGTTTCTTTAGCTGCGGCTTGTCTGGATCCTGGAATGTTGAGGGGTACTATTTGGAAAAAATAATGGGTACATTTAGAAAATTCCAACCAGCCCCGGCGTTAAATCAATAGGACACACATTTAATACTCAGGACTTCCTCCAGCCCCAACATAAAAGTAATAGTATTCCCATTTAATAAACCTATTTCCCTCCCAACAGACAGCCCCTGCAATAAATTAATCACATTTACATATAATAAATATACCTATTTCCTGCAACCGTCACTGCCATTAAATAATTCATATTCACATTTAATAAATATACCTCATGCTCCTCAAACTCAGCCCCACATTCAAATAATAGCGCCCAAACCACCCCATCTTAAATTAATAGTCCCTACTCTAAAATTAAATTGCCCCATCTTCACCCTACAAAGAAAATAGCACCCATTATTTAGCCACCACCTACCACACACACATTACATTGCCACAAGCCCATTGTGCCATCACACACATTACTGCGCCCCTTCATCACCATGATGTGCCTCCTTATAATCACACTGCACCTTCCATGCTGCTTTTGCTCCACCCTTCTCCTGGCTCCCCTTCACACACCGCCATACTGTCTGTGCTCCCCCTTCACTCTGCCATGCTCCCCTTTCTCTGTTCCATGCTCCCCCTTCTCTGTTCCATGCTCCCCTTTCTCTGTTCCATGCTCCCCCTTCTCTGTTCCATGCTCCCCCTTCTCTGTTCCATGCTCCTATTTCTGTTCCATGCTCCCCCTTCTCTGTTCCATGCTCCTATTTCTGTTCCATGCTCCCCCTTCTCTGTTCCATGCTCCCCCTTCTCTGTTCCATGCTCCTATTTCTGTTCCATGCTCCCCCTTCTCTGTTCCATGCTCCTATTTCTGTTCCATGCTCCCCCTTCTCTGTTCCATGCTCCTATTTCTGTTCCATGCTCCCCCTTCTCTGTTCCATGCTCCCCCTTCTCTGTTCCATGCTCCTATTTCTGTTCCATGTTCCCCCTTCTCTGTTCCATGTTCCCCCTTCTCTGTTCCATACTCCTATTTCTGTTCCATGTTTCCCCTTCTCTGTTCCATGTTCCCCCTTCTCTGTTCCATGCTCCCCCTTCTCTGTTCCATGTTCCCCCTTCTCTGTTCCATGCTCCCCCTTCCCTGTTCCATGTTCCCCCTTCTCTGTTCCATGCTCCTATTTCTGTTCCATGCTCCCCCTTCTCTGTTCCATGTTCCCCCTTCTCTGTTCCAAGTTCCCCCTTCTCTGTTCCATGTTCCCCCTTCTCTGTTCCATACTTCTATTTCTGTTCCATGCTGCCCCTTCTCTGTTCCACGTTCCCCCTTCTCTGTTCCATACTTCTATTTCTGTTCCATGCTCCCCCGTCTCTGTTCCATGCTCCCCCTTCTCTGTTCCATGTTCCCCCTTCTCTGTTCCATGTTCCCCCTTCTCCGTTCCATACTTCTATTTCTGTTCCATGCTCCTATTTCTGTTTCATGCTCCTATTTCTGTTCCATGCTCCCCCTTCCCTGTTCCATACTTCTATTTCTGTTCCATGCTCCCCCTTCTCTGTTCCATACTTCTATTTCTGTTCCATGTTCCCCCTTCTCTGTTACTTACCTCTATCTGCTTCTTCCTTTTCTTTTCCTCTGTCTTGTCGGCGCTCCTCACTGAACGTCGGGCGTGATGACGTCACGCCCGGCATTCAGTGAGAACGGAGCCGGCGCTGCGGTCACGTGAGTTTTGTTTTTTTTACTATTAAAGTTTCTAGCTCCCCCCACCAACGAAGAGGGGAGCGATTCAGGGTCGGGGCCTACCGGTGGATAGTCCGGTCCACCGGCGGGCCAGTCCGACCCTGTATGCTCATGTGATGTATCAGAACCAATCAGGAGGCTGTATTGTAAATTCATTTTACATTGTATCAGAGGAAACGCTGTGTGATGTAAAATACACTATATTTATTCATAATTCAAAGTTAAATAGAAACTTTAATGCAGTAAAATACATGAGGTAAGTTGCTTATGGCATAACATTAGTGGTGCACTAATAAAGCCGGACATTTCTGCTCAATGCAGCTATACTGGTGTTTAAGTGATGCTACAGATTATTAATAAATTGTAGTTAATTTATTATAAAAATAATAATCTAAAAATCAATGTTAGAAAATCACTTACCTACCACCCTACATTTTGTAAAGCAAATTTAGGACAAACTAAGGCCCATCCATGGTACACAAATCACATCCACGGCACAGACAAACTCCAATCAGATCTAGCTGACCACACCCACCTTTTCAATAATCCATGTCAATTTTCTGATAGATGACTCCCCTTTTCTGGTGCAAAATTGGTTCAGTCATGTCATCATTGGAACTGTTGGAAGATCTGGAGTACTGTGCTGGAGACGATGGTTTTGGGCCTATTGGGCCAGTTCATAGCAATGTTCCCTGCTCTGCTGTTTAGAAAATCTTTGCATTAGCAAGTATTGTGCTTTTATCAATTAGTTTCCCAAAATGTATGTCGTCTTCATCATCAACCATGAACAACGGTTCTCTACCATCCGTCTCCTTGTGACTGAACGTTGTAGTTGGCTATAACAAAAACTCAAAGGTCTGATGCTTTCTGCTCACACATAAAATCACTATTGCCCCTAAGATAGAGAAAGTTATTCTATAATAAAGTCATGAAGTTAGAATCCCAGTGGTAATAATACCCATACTTGCCAACTTTTCCTCGTTGGCTTCAGGGAGATCCCGGGGGAGGTGGGCGTGTGGGGGTGAGGCTTGACAAACCGCATCATTTTGGCCCCGCCCCCTAAATGATTGTCACAATTTTGCCCTATTACAGCAGGGGGCGAGGCTAAGATGACACAATATATGCGTCATTAAGCCCCCGCCAACTTGTCTATTGCAGGGAGGTTGCCCTGCTCTCCCAGGAGCCCGGGAGGTCTCACAGAAATGCGGGAGTCTCCCGGACATTCCGAGAGAGTAGGCAACTATGCGTTAGAGAAAAGCAGCTAATGAATCTCTAGAGACTGAAGTGTCTTTTACATTTCTGTCTCCATTACTGAAGTCATGTTGTCTTAACTGTCAGTCTTTCATTAAATCTTGGTCTCCATGAAAATGGCCACCTCCATAGGCATCAATACATGGACATAGGACACAATTTCTGAACTGTGTCATCATGCCACAGATGGCGAAGCCAACCACGTCTTGTACTGGCTCAGCATCAGGGGGAATGCCAGACTCTTCAGGGAGTGAGAGAGATCACCCCTATTTCAGGGAGTCTCCCTGACATTCAGGGAGAGTTGGCAAGTATGTAATACCCTGTTGCTCTCATGTGCTTCAGCCTGGAGATTTTACTTTTATTATAAACCCCTCAGTCTTGGGAAGAATTGCCTTTTCTCTCCAGCAGTTTCTCCACAAACCACCTTACAAGAAACGGTCCTGCCAAATATTCACGTGTGTTTGAACAGGAGATAGAGATTCAACCAGGCAGTAGGAAATATGTATTAATATAAATTAATTTTAACAAATGAGGTATTGATGCACTTACAAACAAAAAAGAGCTAAGACCAATCAGGTTTCAGATTTAGTCAGAAACAATATGTGTCGAATTACCTCCCAGTTTATCAAGCTAAACAGCAATTGTTTTGCAAGCAAATAATTTGATTTCCAGGAATCCTGTAACACACACATTCGGTAGTACATATATACACATATGCCACACTTTCTTACATGTATAGACTGCATCATCACAGAGATACTAATATTAGTTTAACACATGCTTGCCAACTTCTTATAGTTGGCGTCCGGGAGCTGCCGGGGGAGGTGAGCATGCGGGGGGCGGTGCTCAGAAAATTTGCGTCATTTTGGCCCCTCCCCTGTGGCATAATAACGCTAATGCGTCATTTTACAGCGGGGGCAGGGCCAAATGCAGCGATTCCCGGAGAATCGCTGCATTTTAGATCTAATTCTGCTCACTTCACTAGGAAGTGGGCAGATGCGGGAGGCTGCCATACTCTCGGGATCCGGGAGTCTCCCAGATTTTCCGGGAGAGTTGGCAAGTATGGTTTAACAACAAACACACACATACATACATGGCAAGTAATTACTACCCTACATAAGCATAATAGTCCTGATTTTCATGGGACAACCTAGATGTGTGGCTACAAAAGGCACGTGACTTCAGGTGAATGTGGGCATGGTTGGGAAATTCAAGGAAATGTCTGCGAGGATCATGGACATGGCCAAATTTTGTTTCAAATTTTGAACAAGCAAAATGCCTCAATGTGCTCTCCAGATTACATTCCACTCCCTTCTGTGTACACATAAGAAAGTCCAACTCAAACATTTCTTCACAGTAGTTGGAGCAATAACTGAGGCACTGGAGGCATCACTGTGTATATCATGTACTTGAAGAACTGGTTCCGGCAGTCCAAGGGAAAAAAATAGTTTTCAAAACCATTTGTGTCGTGTGGATCCTATTTATGGCTTCTGATCAATTTAAAACAGTGGCTATTTTGAAAGATTTGCAAAAAGAAAAAACGTATAGCGCTGAGTGTCACAAGCCCAATTCCCACATATAACACCAACACAGACTTCAAAAGATAAATTTAATATCTATGGTTTTATTAATAGATCACAATAAAAACTAACATTACAGCAATAAAAGCTGTACTACAGTCATCATACTTCATTTCTTAGATTAGTATTAAAATAACATCATGCTGGCATGTGTACACATGTAGTGTAGGAATTCTCCTGGATTGTTGAGGAGGTGCCATGTACCCCTGTCCCCTGCTATGTAATGCCCTGAATTTTGGCATTTCATAGCAGGACCGGGGCCATGGTGACCCGCGCCGCCCTCCTGCAGTGGACACATGATTTAGAAGTAGGCAAGTATGTGTTTAACTGGTAAAGCTCTGTATAATAATAATGCAATAGGGCAGCATGGTGGCTCAGTGGTTAGCACTTCTACCTCACAGCAATTTCCAACTAGGGCCTTATCTGTGTGGAGTTTGTATGGGGGTTTCCTCCCACACTACAAAAACATACTGATGGGTTTATTGGCTGCTAACAAAATTAGCACTAGTGTGTGTGCATGTTAGAGAAATTTAGACTGTAAGCTCCGAAGCAGCAGGGACTGATATGAATGAGGAATGTTCTCTGTAAAGCACTGCAGTATTGGTGGCACTATATAAATGATGATGATGACTGCAATATGGGAGCTGTAAGTTATACTGGCTGAGTGAATAATGTCAACTATTTAAAGAGTAGAAATATACTCATGCTAATACTTTTCTATTCCTGCAATACTGGAGCCTGCAGCTCTGTTGTTTTGCAATGTTTGTTACGAGGGAGATCACATACCCTCTGTATGGCAGCAGGAGTTGTCCAGCCCCCCACATGAAATTGACCGTATTAGTTCATTATTATTAATAAAATAAAAATAAAAACTTTTTTTACTTTGAGACCGCGATTAGGAGGTTGTGGAATAGTTGACCATCTGCAATGCTGGATGTGCTTGTCTTGAACTCCTTTACTGACTTTGTTTTCCTCTTTGCCTCAGTTAATTGTCTTTTTTCATAAAATGTGTGGACATAAGTGGAATTTTTGAAAATGTTGTACTAAGTAAAGAATATAAATGTAGCCCCCCTTTCCAAGGCTCTTCTGGTAATTGGTGTATGTATATGGCGTGGGCATAGGATTTTCTCCCACTATAACTATGACCACAAACACTTTAGTGGGACACAAGAATGGGGTAGAAGCCACCCCAGCACGTTTATTAGATGAGGATTGGGCAGCAACTGTTTTCCTGTATTTTATAACAAAAATATATCTTTGACATGAAATAATGGCAGGGCACAAAACAGGTCAGCACAAAAAAATAAAGGCAGCAATTACTTAAATATTAGAAAGATAACAGTTTGCATAGCAACTCCTATAATTTCCCTTGCACTACTACCTATACTTCTACGTAGTGCCTATAGTTGAGGAAACCTCTGACACTCTAATTATTCTAGCTGGTTTGATGCACAACAGCCTGCACCAGTACTTCCCTTAGTGGTTTAACTTTTTACACAGGTAATGTAATAACTTCACAGTATTTTACCCAGTTCACATCACCCTGTACTACCTCCAAACCCTTTAAAAATTAAAATGCACAGTAATACATTTAACTCTTTTGTTGGTGGCCTCTGATCTATGCATATACCTAAACTAGGCAGATAATCCTGAGTTGGACACAGTATTTTAGGCAGGTGCCGTTGAATAGAGACCTCTTACATTTCTGGTGATCCAGTTATAACTCTTCTCTAGAAACAATAGCACAGTTGAAAACTCTCAGTCTATGCCAACGAGCAACTTGAATTTTAATACAGCCACTTGAATAAATGATGTGTAATCACACACAACAAGAAACAGGATAATCACTTGACTCTTGAATAAATACAGCATTAGATTTCCATAGCAAATAGCACAACTTTCTATGTAATCACAAAATGGCTGCACCTCATGGGCTGACTTGTATTCACGGAAAATTGTGGGTAGCAAACTCACTTCTCTCTATTCAGCAGCTTTATTTTTCCTGTAGTCCTACAAGTTCTGACAGCAGTAGCTATTTGTTAGTTCAGCAAATATCTTTATCACTTGAAGGAGGTCAAACTCAGTCTCAGTCCAGCACTAGCAAATGGCACAAATCCACATTTTCAGGACTCCCCACACTAGCCCTATACTCTTCACTCTAAGAGTAGAATCTCAGTCCACCAGCATATAAGTAATATAACCAACTATACATATCTGCAATTCCTCAACCCCAAAGTTCATTGTTTAAGCTCTCCTTCAATGACTGTTGTTTTCCATTCTGTCCTAAATGGCAACTTCAGGCTTCTATTTCTTCTCTCATCACAATATCTCTCTCTCACTGGTATGCTGCTGTCTCTCTTTAGTAAACTTGGTGTCTTCCTCCCTCAGCTGCTTACCCACACACCTCTCTCTCAGCTTTCTCCTCGCACACTTTGACCCCACCCCCTTGTTTTGGCACCTTTTTCTCTCCCTTTGAGCAGGCATATACACTGGGCTGGCTTAAATCCTCCTCTGGCATCTCCCGAGCAGCAGTGGAGCTTGCTAGGAGATGTAGTTTTTCCTTTCCTCGCACATACGCAGATACACAGTGGTTCCTGCATCACATAAATAAAAAAATAATCTTGCATGCATGGTCCATAACAACTTAGGGTTGTGGTGACCAATACAAAAAAATAGATGACTACAAAAAACGTGAAAACAAACAGAACGGGGCTAATCTTGTGCTTGTCTATTAGTCTGCTTGGATGAAGGTTTATAGTGAAAGGCAGCATCTATTTGGATTAGCTGTACCTCGTCAAATCAGGTGTCACATTCACTACAGAACTCCAGTCTGGGCAGATTAAAATTATCTCCCTGGGCTTGACCTCCATATTCAAAGCTGTTTGCTCTCTTGCTGGTATTGACTGTTGGAATCTGGTAACCACAGAGGTCTCTGACCTAAGACCTGTGTAGAAAGGTGGATGATAAACAGGGGCAGGCTGGGCTGCCCCTGGGCCGGTACCAAAGTGGGCTACCTTGGGCTGGGTTACTGGGCCACCTGCAATTTTTTCCTTTAAAATGTTCCTAATAGGCTGAGTCCAGTCTTCTCCCCCGGGCTAACATTTTCCAGGCTTCCCCTGATGATGCAGGAAAAAAAAATCCATGGTAATCAACAACATCAAATTTTTACATAGTGCATTTAACTAGAAGTGCTGAAATTGAAAGAAATTGAACCCATAATTGTTCAGCACTATTGGACATACTGGTGCTTTATAAATTACAGATACTAATAAAATCCCCGTCATTATATAGTGCCACTAATTCTGCAGCGCTGTACAGAGAACTCCCTCACATCAGTCCCTGTCCCATTAGAGCTTACAGTCTAAATTCCCTAACATACACATAGATGAAGGTCAATTGAATAGCAGCCAATTAACCTACTAGTATGTTTTTGGGAGTGTGGGAGATAACTGGAGCACCTGGAGGAAACCCATGCAAACACTGGGAGAACATACAATCTCCACACAGATAAGGCCATGGTTGGGAATCAAACTCATGACCCCAGTGCTGTGAAGCAGAAGTGCTAACCACTGAGCCACCGTGCTGCCCAAAATATTACTTCATATGTATCCTGGTTATGCCTAATGGGAGATGTGCTACATAAACCCTTTGTGCTGAAAGATTGAGGGTCAACATTCCAGATGATTCTCCCGCCCAGAAACCAGTTTGGGCTAGTCTATTCACAATACACAGTCAGTAACAGTTTAAACATTTATTACCTAACATCACTAACTAGAGTATGCAATGTGCGATCTCTTTGGCAAATGAACCGGACAACTGCTGATGAATAGGGGATTAAAATGATACTAAACATAACATAGTTCCTGCAACCTGAACCTCAAATATCACTAAAGTGTACATATAATCATAATATATAAACTAAATAATAAACTAAATACTATCTGCTCATAAATAAAATGTGGAATGGAACCAATAAAAATATGAAATATATATATAACTAAATGTGCGAGTGCGAGTGTGTACATATTTTACTGCGTGATCGCGTCATGCCACGTGTTACGTGGCATACTGATCGCAATTGCACGGTAAAACAATATTAACCAATATACTTTCGTTCATCCAATTATACGAGTTCGACAGCACATATAAAATATATATAAACATATTAGTAAAATAAAAGTACCTGTACATTGTGTATATGTTGATGTCATAATGTAAAGGTCACAGATAATTTTTTCACTTTTCAAAGTAATAAGATTACTAAGTAATAAAATGATGTCCAGGATAATACCTGTGTTGAGAGACACAATCACATATTTCTAATGAATACAAAACAAAATCCATACAGATGCAAAGGTTTTACTCCAATAAAAGAGCAGGGCAGGGCCAAGGGGTAGGAAGACCAGGCGCTTGTCTAGGACCCCATTTAAACTTGAATGAGAGTGGGTGGTTTAGTACATTTAATATGACTGCCTGTGGAACACTGCTCTTCCCAGTGGCTTCTGACTAAGGTCTCTTCATACTCCTCCTCTTGATCTGATGTGGCTGCATCTGACGTCCTCAGGGGGTGCTGGGGGAGTGGCCTATTGATCTTTACCAACAAAGGTGAGACTCCCAGATTTTTTAATAGAATGTGACATAAAATGTAATTATCGGTCCATCAAAGAAATTTTCCTGAACACTTTTAGCTCCCTCTGCTTTTATAGAATACCACCTATGTGTACTGTGGTTTTAATCACTGTATATAAACCTACAACATATTAAGTTTTAAAGCTGTGGTATACCCTCTGTATACCCTATTTCAGAGGCAGAACTGGCGAGCAGTGGACCCTGGTGCAGGGAGGCGGGGAGGAGGGTGCCGGGGCCCCTGACCCTCTGCATCTACCATGCAGTGGGCCCCATTATGTCCATGGGCCCCGATGCACTGCACCCGCTGTGCCAATGCTAGTTCCGCAACTGCCCTATTTAGTTCTATAAGTTTCTGCATTATTTTGCTAAATGAAACTATTTGGTGGTAATCGTTTTTCCGATTACCACCATTCCGACATTGCCAATGCCTCCAAAAAATAAACGAAAGAATGAAACAGCGACTTGAAAATAATCAGACTTACCTTGAAGAAGACGCTGGAGATCACCGAAGAAAGCAGCATAATGACAGCAAGGCATTCTGATTGGAGAACTGACCGGAAATGCAGCCTGACGTCATCACGACGTCTGTCACTAAAAATTTAAAGCGGCAATGTGAGGTTAAGTGTCTAAACGCTTAACCTTAGGGGTACCCACATTGCCGCTTTACATTTTTAGTGACCGATGTCGCAATGACGTCAGCCTGCATTGCCGGTCAGTTCTCCAATCAGAATGCCTTGCTGTCATTATGCTGCTTTCTTCTGTGATCTCCAGTTTTGTCTTCAAGGTAAGTCTGATTATTTTCAAGTCATTTTTTCATTCTTTCGGGGTTTTTTCGCAGGCATTGGCAATGTTGGATTTATAATGATCGTTCAAACGTACCCAACCCATTCCATTGATACTGCCTGATTGTAGTCTTTATTTTGGTAAAAGTACTTGTGAGGTTTGTTCTACCTACATGCTGCTTGTCTATAGCCTTATGTGTATTGTAGCATTCGCTTATGTCTAATGGAAATGTAGCTGAAACTTCTGAATTGTTCCATAACAAATGAATCAAATGATTTGACCAAGTGGAACCTCACACCAATAATTCATCATAACTTAAACAACTGTAAACAGGTCCTGAGGGTACTATCTAGGTTGACCTTCATGGGTCATTCCACATCAACTGATCCAATTACTTTTTTACTTTGTGTTTTTCCAATTCTGATTTGACTCATTATTCTTAATGGGCTGACTGTAAATGTTGAATTTAAATATTATTTTTATAACATGTAGTTTTTTATTTACAACAGTTTGAAAATGGCAGAAATCTGCAAATTATGCCATTTGTGAGTATACAAAAACCTAATTCTCTCATGCCAGGATTGAGATATTTCACTAAAAACCATTTTATTCATCATGTAAAACTTTTGTACTTGATTTCATCTGGATCCCTGTAATAGACTGCAAAGGAGTGTTCTGTCGCTTGATCATTGTTCCAGTGAAAGGACTGGGCTTTGTCCTGTAACACAAAAGAGTAGTTTTCTGAGAAGTCTAAACTCATGATAGCCTCGTTCTCGATAAGATAATAGTAGTACGCAGATTGCTGTTGAGCTATAAAACACTGTGTTTTCAATGGAGTTTCAAGGAGCTGTTTCATAAAAAAGTATCAACAAAATCTTCAGCACTTTTTGTAAATGTTTAAAAACTGCACCTATCAGCTGTCACCCACTCTTTGTAAGTCATATGTTCATCATCTCCTTGTCCAACTCGTTCATCAGCACTCATCTAAATGGCACTCTGGAGTTGCAGGCTTACACATTATTATATTGCTTGTCAAACTTTTTAATCAACCAGATTTGATCTCTCATCCAATTCCATCTCTTTTGCTCCCCTTGGGCCTGATTCATTAAGTATCTTAACTTAAGAAACTTCTTATTTAAGTCTCCTGGACAAAACCATGTTACAATGCAAGGGGTGCAAATTAGTATTCTGTTTTGCACATAAGTTAAATACTGACTGTTTTTTCATGTAGCGCACAAATACTTGATAGCTTATTTGTACACTGAAATTTAAAGTTGATATTTGTGTGCTACAAGAAAAAACAGTCAGTATTTAACTTATGTGCAAAACAGAAAACTAATTTGCACCCCTTGCATTGTAACATGGTTTTGTCCAGGAGACTTAAATAAAAAGTTTCTTAAGTTAAGATCCTTAATGAATCATGCCCCTTATTATTAATTTAATATACTGATGAGAGGTACAAACACAAACAGAATGTGTACCACTTCCACCTGCTAAGAAACAGTACATTAGGTACATTATAGACACAGATTACATTTTTGAAAGGTTGCAATAAACGACAATTACTAAAACTTATGATCCCATTGAGATCACAACTTTAAATTTGGTATGGGCAATCTTAAAACATAAAGGAGTAAACAAACTTTTTTTAAAAAAATGTTAAGTCATATGATGTGTTTGAAAATTGTTTTTTAAACTTTGGAGTCAGTGACCTTGAAATATTAACTTCCTCAAACTTAGTCATGTGGTATATCAAATTGAAGTCTGTTATATTCTAAACACAATAGTTACTACTTTAAATGAAATATCTCAATCCTGGCATGAGAAAATTAGCTTTTTGTATACTCACAAATGCCAAAATTTGCCATTTTGAAACCCTTGTTCATCAAAAACTACATGATACAATTTTTTAAATTTAAATTTCAGATTCTTTCTTAAATAACAAAATGTGTGCAGAGAATAAGAGCAATAGAAAATGGTAATGTAATTTGCACTGGATCACTTGACACAGAATGATCCTCATGTACCACAATCCCTATCACGATACACTTACTGAACTTGGTAATAATGTAATATTTGGTATTTATATATCCCACTTCATTAAATTTAAATGTATAAATATCAGAGAATAGGAATAGATAATGCATTCAATAAATAGTGTAAAATGAATAGTATTCTGCAATGAAACTATATTGAAAAAAGAGGTTATTAGGGCCAGTAGACAACTATTATTATTCAGATTGGTTCTATATTCATATCTGATAGCCTGGAGATATAGCAGAAGAAGCGATTTCTTGGTTAAGTACTAAGTACTGATGGGTGTTTGGTCCTTACATATACAATGTGCACACACTCAAAGGCGGAAGATTCAGTTCGGTGCAAGGTGTCTCCGGAACGTCCTTGGAAACATTTGCTCCGATGTTATGGCTGGAATCTCGGCTCAGTTTTCCTCGCACCCTATAGAGGTGGTACTGGGGCCTGTTAGCACAGTCACATAACTGCACACGTGCCAACAGCCGTCATCTGCCGACCACATTCACCAATGTGACTGAAAGTGGTCTGATCAATTCTGATCTTATTATCAGGCGTTCTGGACAATTTTCGGTCACTCGGTTAAAGTGCATAGGAAGCTGTGTTAGAGCAGGACTTGTCTGTCTGCTCCATGTATGTAGTGTGAGAATCACTGATGTGATCTCTTGCTTTCCTTATTAAACTGACGCACAAAGAATAACATATTGAACAGCTATTTAGATATTTTACAATGCGTCTTCTCAGAGACCACATGAAATTATCCGGACTACTACAAACCTGTATTTACAGCAAACTGAGGACAGTACTTGCAGGAGGGCCCATTGCCATTATTATTATTATCACCATTTATTTATATAGCGCCACTAATTCCGCAGCGCTGTACAGAGAACTCACTCACATCAGTCCCTGCCCCATTGGGACTTACAGTCTAAATTCCCTAAGCTTCCTCCTTGAATCTGGCTATAGTTTGCAGAGTTACTATCAAAATGATAAAAATACTACGTTGTTTTAAAAGAATGCTTTATTTTTCTACATACTAGAAATACATAGCAAATACAGCAACAAGCTCACATTAAACATAAGGGCATTTAGAAACACAAATACCTGTATCTGAAAAACAGCAAAACAACTCTCCTAACAGTCAATACTTTATGAAAACAAAATAAGGCACATAATATTTCCCCATTTTTGTGTGCATTTTGTTCTTAAGCAAAATAAGCTCACATTTCAAGTTTATATTTGTATAAAAATAAATCTTACCTCGGTAGTGTACATGAAATGCTTTTAGAGCAAATAAAACTGCACATTTTATCAATTTTACTTAACAGAGTTTTAAGCATCCATTTCATAGAGCTTACAAAAGATTAGCACACTTAATTCAGTTATATTAGAGAGGATCATGTCTTTCTCCATCTTTTTCCATACATAGCTCTGCTGAGGTGTTTTAATGCAATATTAGGCCTTCTTCACCAATTTACTTGCTATTAGGCTTCAATAATGATTTGCTAGAGTCTCTGCATTCAGCATGGAGCCTGAACACGGAATGTTGCAGAAAGCACAGAGATCCAACATTCTAGAGGAATTGAAGCAGCTTTGGTCCATTCTGCTGTATGGACTGTACCATAGGGATCACTTAGCCCCCTACAGCTTATCAGAACTGAAGATATTTTTTTTTTAAGATTTTTTTCCTATGCATAGAAGGCTTCCTATCAAAAAGGCAACTGAAGTACTGTTCACTATCTTTTAGCCAGATGATTGATAACAGAGAACAATGCCTTATACTAAACCAAATGTAAAAAAAACGCAGCTAACAGCAAACTGTCATTTGCTGTTGTCTCCTGGCTACCTGGTGACTCCCTCGGATCTGTTGGCAATTTTGGGCTGTTCAAAGTTCTATTACATTACACTACACATTTTAATACTATTGTCATTACACTACACTAATTTTAATTTATATCCATACAAAAGTACCACAAAAACACATTTAAACATACGTACATACTACTCTTACATAAATAGGGGCATATTGAATTAGGATTCACACCCATGAATATGCGCGGCTGCACGGGTCCCAGTACTGCAACATCGCGGATTTCCGTGTGCGATGTTGCAGTAACGTAATGACTCTTTACACGTATAATCGCGTGCACGAATCCTAATTGACTATGCCCCATACATTTTAATTTGTATTGTGTACTTTACATAGTTAAACCAATTTTTTGGGCATATTGTAGTTGTTGCATACATACATACATACACACACACATTTATTAAACTTGAATTTACTGATTACTGTTAATACATTTTAGCATTGTGTATAGATTAGTTCATTTTTCATTGTTTTTTGCATAGTGTAGTTTCAGTGGTGCAGATAGTTTGTTTTGGATAAGTTTATTTAGATTATCTGTTTGGTAAAGTGTAGATAGTGAGAAAACCTTATTTAGATTATCTGTTCTAGAATAGTTTAACTTTTTTTTTTAAGTTAAAAAACTTTATCAAGTCAGGTAAGTTTTTAAAAATAACGTTTTTAGTAAAAATCATTTTGATTGTTAATAATAACTTTTGGATTTCATTAGTTTTCTTGTTTTTTTTAACCCGGCCAGTAGAGGTGCGAGATAAAACTGCAGACTGAACAGTTTACCTAGGCGCGTTAAAATAGAATTTAATTGCCTTCTAAAGCTTTTGCCAATACTTTAATACGAGTCTCAAACCCACCGCGATGTGCTATTTTGGGAAACAAAAACGGAGCATTACATTCTGAATTAAATTGCTGGTTAAATAATCGCGTTCCAAAATGACCGAAAATAGCTTTAAAAACGGTTAATGCTGAGTTAAAAATATTAACGCTGTCAATTGAATTCCCCCCCATAATGTCCAATCTCATCACCAAATAGAACAATCATTTGCTTATTGTACAGGTGAAAACCATCTATGTATAGATTACTAATCTGATCTGATAAATAATACACTGTAAGCAATAAATAATGCCATTTTAGAATTCCATAAATAGTTTGTGATAATAACCCAGTCCTAAATACCATTATGTCACAAACATGACCACATGCTCATTTCTTCATTTAATGTTATGAATACTATTGTATTTTTTGATACACAGAATGCCACATAGATCCCTTTATACTCAAATATATTAAACACCGTCCACAACCTCCGGTCCATCCGGTGCATTAAATTGGACAACATATGTGCATTATTTGTTTTCCTAAAATTTCTGCAGCATCAAACATCCTTCCTGATGTGCATGTACAAACTTGCTTTATAACAAATAAAACATTAGAAACCACTGTGGATTCCAGTTGGAGTGCTTTGTGTTTCTACATTAGAAGAACACAGATAGATAGATGTAAAACTTTTTCTTATAAAAAAAAAAAAGGTCCCCAACGCTTCTGCATATGACTGCCACATTTCTGTATGTTTTCTCCAGGGTAGGAATCCGCCCTGCTCCCAGGTTACCACAATTAGGCAAAACTGTACATTGAGCAATAAAAGGATGTCTTCTATAGTAGCGATGCTCAGAGGGTGCTCAAGGTTCTCCCTGATCACCTTTTTAAGTTGCTGTAGCCATGCTCGGTAGAAGCTTGTGTTACACACTGGCTACACATACTGGCTATACATCTCTTACACCTGTGGCGTTAGATAGTGCAGGTGTTTTAGGAGTCATAAAAGAGGTTACATGTATGGCCATGTGCTACAATAGCACAAACATTCAGCAAAGAGCTAACTGTGGAGAAAAATAAATAAACATAACAAAGGATATTTCTAACGTATTCAGTTCGTTACTTCAACACAGCATTATGGCACAACATGATGTGTTACTAATGTGAAAACACCTAGATACAAGAAAATGCTGCATTCACCCAAAATGGTAAAACATCTTAAATATTGTTCTAAAAGCCTTTAAACAGGCCATCAAAAGAAACAAAAACAAAATGAAAAGCAAAAACACTGCAACAATATATTGACTTAACATAACAAAACCTATCTTAGGACATTAAAATAAAATGGTTTACCTCTGAGACTGGCATAAATGCATGATATCTAAAATAAAACTATAAAGAAATACATCTGTACACAAACCACTTCTATGTCTTACGCCCTTTGCAATTCAGAAGAATGCAGCAACCCCACTGCTCAACAATTGGTTGCTGATATCACCCTTTTGGCAGACAAAAGGTTATAGTTACATTAAAATTCACCAACACCCATAGTATGAAATTTAAGAAACATGATATAAAAAAAGTGACTAAATAATCCAAATAATCCAGTTTTTGACTTCCCAGGACAGCTAGAGGGCACTAAATAAAATCATAAGCTTGGGAGGAATAAATTAACCAATGTTTAGCCCAATGGCTGCTTGTGTGCTATAGTTCATACATCATAACTGGGACAGCTGGCCGGTTAGCTAAGACTGAGCAACCCCTGAGTTGTACACTGCATAGAAAATGTTGCTAAATATGTAAATATGTATGTGTTAAATAAAATAACTACTATTATACACCAGGCACCTATAAATACATTTGTGCACATATAAACAAAAATTATAGAGAGGCACAGTTTGAATTATTTTCAAGTTCACATTTGAAACCCAAGTGCCTGGTGCTTATTTGTTTTCAGTAGTTTTATGCAAAGCTTATTGATGTTACACCAAAAGATTGCTGGACCTCAAGGGGGTCTTAGTAATGGAATAATCAACTAGTTTAGAACTCTATTGAACATCATAGCTCTAAAGACCCAACTCTGAATATTGACAATTGCTTATAAGGTTCTGTCCGTTCTTTCCTAACTCTGTCTTCTAAAGAGCTCACAATACTCACACTTATATTTTACGTAAAGGAAATTCATATTTTGTTTTCCACAATTATGCAGCAGAGCAGTAGGTGGAACCTATGCTCATGACAGATGACAAAGTGGTGGATGCTGCAGGAATGGAGAAAATGAAGCACCATTGTAAGTGTCAGTGTGCGTCTACCTTATATCAGTTGAACTAGCGCACATTCCACAAGTAATTAATTTCAGGGTTGTTACAAAAATATACATATGTAATAAATACAATTCCTGATTCATATAAAACTCTATATCAACCATCCACAACCTCTTGGCCAACATACTAGTGTTTACTAACACAAGTTACTTAGCTTCATGTATTGAATCTTCCACATAATGTACTTCACTCCTCTCCATCAGGCAGGAATGGTCAATTTTCATTACTTTAGCTATTGTTGCTACCTGTGCCATTATGCTCAATCAGAGCTAGACTGGCCATTAATGTTACCAGAGGTTCCTCTGGAAGGCTCCAAACCTATATGAGATGCTGTAGCATTTTAATACAAGAATGTCAAGGGGAAAACAAAACTATTTTCTTGGAATAGCAGAAGAACCTGTACTCAGGCAGAATCTGGAGGATCCCTCTGGCTGAGCGTTGAGGGAGCTGTATTCCAGGTAATGCAGCGATTTATTGACTTTTATGGGTGCTTCAGTTAACTAACACACGTCTGTTACACTATTCCAGCCAAGCCTGCTCAATAAGCGGGCGCCTTCCAATTGCAGCATGACCTCACTGTGTCTGATGTGCTCTGTGACCGGTCAGAAGAATATTGCAGTTTAAGTTTCTGCAATAAAGGCAGGAGAGTAACTTCATATAACCGAACTGTTACAGTTGTCTTAAGGATTCTGCTGACATCACACAGATAACCCATTGGCACTAATGTTCTTCTCTCTCTGTCTTATTACTGATAGAGAAATGAGGAAGCCATATTTTCCTAGTTGTTCCCAAGATGTTCCAGTATAGCTTTATAAATAAGGTACCATCCAAAACTGTATATACTCTACATATATTTCTTAAATATGCAATATTTACTCTTTATGCTATAGCTGCTCATGTATGTACTTTACATACATATACATTTAAGTTGCATAATAATTTTGTGTACTACAGGATACACAATCTATATATATATATATATATATATATATATATATATATATATACATACACGTGTGTGTATATATATGTATATATATATATATATATATATATATATATATATATATATATATATTGCAGAAAGTGTACATCTCTATATATATATATATATATATATATATATATATATATAAACAAATATAATATAAACACACCTTTATACCTGATATGTTGCCTACATATATATATTGTTAAAAACCTAAGTAACCAAACCACATAGTATAAATCTAAGTTTAAAGCATAAAAATCCAAGGAGAAATGTATGAACAAATGTATATATCTTAAAAACATTCACATATATAAAATATTCTTCTAAGAATATATTTTTAGGTTCTTTCTTCATAAATATTAAAGAGTTCCTTGAATATCTCCCCTCTTGAGATGACAGTCTTAGTATGTTTGGTAGATGTCATGTAATGGAACTTGGATGGTTGCAGCAGGAAAAGCTTGAGGTATATAGCCCGCATATCCTCCATACATCGCTGCTGCGGCGGCGGCGTTCTTCTGTAGTGTGGCTAACGTGGCTGTAGTAGGCGCCGCAATGGGAAGGTAACTTGCACCATAAATCCCTGCAGTAGGAATCCTTTGCATATTTGGAGCCATGGTGTACACTGGCGTTATCGGACGGCCCTGGAAAACAGAATGCAAAAGGAACGTAACATTGTTAGAAAACAGATTCAAATGATCTCCCCATGATTGTTACCCTCTATGACCGAGTTAATGACCATATCCAAGCTCAAAAGTACTGATGTGTAAAACTGCTCATCTTGGGTGACCAAATTGGATAGATCCAGTTAAAACTCTGGCTGCCTGAATAGATCACATGGAGCCTATTGGTGCAGTTGGCCAATGACCACACAAACTGGTGAATAATGTCATGAGCTCTGTGTTGACAGTTGTTTTGGGGCCCTTACATGCACACACACTAATATTATTATGAGTCTCTTTCATTTTTAGGCAACAGATATCTATTCCCAATCTGTCAGTCAGTTTGTACATACACCACAAAAGGTTACTCTCACTGGTAACATAACATTCCATACAGTGAATCCATGATGAATGTGTGGGCCTTGTCATAACGAGAACAATGAATGCAGCTAAGGTAGAATTTTGCCATCATTCACCAACAGACACAGCCTGATAGCACCTGGCACGTCAGCTATCGCTAGATCCAAGTTACACAGGATGTCTCAGAGCGGGCAATAGGAGACAACCCTAACAGTCGGCTTTGGTTCGACAAACAAGTCTCAACTCCCAAAACATACAGCCCCAATGCCCATACAAAGTGCTGAGCCTTTCTAGTGCTGCAGATGAGGAGCAGAGTCCAGCAATTCTGACCAATAGGGATCAGCCTTCATCGTCATCACTTAAAGCAACAGCATTTCCTGCAGTGGACATGTCATGTTTTATGACATTTTCTGAGACCACTGAATTAACACTCATCCTCATAGTTTTCATATATGGTGGCACATGGTGCACAATGTCATTTATTTAATTGTCAGAGGAAAAATACAGTAGCCATCCCACAAACACACACCCTCGAAAACAGATAATCAAGTAGGCTAATTAGCCTGCAAGTGTGGAAGGGGCTGGAACTTTAAATACTATCTTTCTACGCCCTCTGCCTTGTACCTTGCTGTCAGCGGATCAGAATGGCTCACTTACGGAGTCAGGCTTGTTATCATTATTTCTAAGTAATTATTTTATTCTTAGTGCAGCCACGTAGACTACCTACTTTTTCGCTTTATCCAAATTATTTTGTTTTCAACTCAACCCACACAACCATTTCTCTCGAATTTTGTTACATTTATGTCACTGTTTCTACACAATTTTAACAACTCGCTGACCCATCCCTCATTCGATTCAGGCATCCCTAATTCACCTTTTACGTTTGCGCAGTCATTACTGTTCAATACTTCTTATACCATCAGGTTCAATCGTTTGAGATAACACTTGGTCGGAAAATTCTTCAGGGTGTACCTAGCCTAACAAACTGCTATAAACACGCCTCAGTATATCAGTGTGTCATGGGGAAGATATTGCTGATCACATCTGTTCCTAGCTTCCAAAAGTTTTCTTTAATTGTCACTGAATTTTTTTCCACTAAATTCATAATTTCCACTCTCATTCATTCCTACTATTATATCCATGCTGCCTCTTTCTATTTTTATGTTCCTTCGCTCTTCTAATCTTAGCCCATTTTACAATATTAGTTGAAGCACTGTCTCCTAGTCGTTCATTCACTGTTTTCATTTCATGTTTCTTCATTCTTACTGAACATCTCATTCATTAGTTTTACATTTTACGAACATCCATTCCACAGTCCGCAGTGGTCCTGAGTAGACCATTTCCAATACCTTGTTGTTTGTGATAACCAGTCCTCTTCTCACTTCCATATGTTTTATGAGAATCTTTCTTGACCTATTTTTAACAACCCCCATTCTTGGAAAATAGTTCTATTCCATCAAGTATAACTATGAAGTTACTACAACCCTTCCAAAGCTTGAAACCTTCTCTTTAAATTCTCCATATAACTTGCTCCTTCTATCTCTTTATTATGGAGTCTTTTCAGCCTTATTCTTTCCCACCAACCATAAAGTCATACTTGGTTGAGGAATTGGCATCATATGGCCTTTTAACGTCAAGGAATACCATTACCAACATTCAGTCTAATAAACTATAAAATGTCCATATCAATAAAATGTATAATATACCACACATATCACACCTACCTGGCCCTAGGACAGACACCAAGACACCAGACACTAAGGACCAAGCATCTCTGCCCCATTTTTTGTTCTATTGACATCTGGACCAGTGAGTGTATTACAATTTCAATTCCTTGTAGATGTTTCACTATTCATATCAATTACCATTTTAATTTATACTCGTATCTGTCAATACTGGTCATTTTGCTCCATCCATTCAAATTTGACTATCAATTACATTTGTTTTAAGAGATACAATGCAAGCAACAGCAAAATATTATTGACAACATTTGTACAGTATGGATCGGCTATAGGACCAAATAATATATCATATGCCCATTACTTCTGATTACTTCTATCATCTTCACCTCTGCATATTCAGTCACTTTAAATTGCACAGCTAACGAGATATTGGTCATTTTTTATTTAGTAGGATCAGACTGGCTGTAAACTATTTCTTTTATAAGGGATTCCATGGAACTGTGTAATATTGTATGTTTTGTACTGTACTTTGGGCGCAAGTGGGGAAATATAGGTTGCAACAGGTCAGTGCAAACAGCCTGTTCATCAAACTGTATTATGTGAGAGCCAAACTGAGGCATTCTCCACAATTATCCTCAGAAGTATAAAAAGAGAAATGACACTTATTTTAATTGTGTCACCATATCATATAATTGAAAAGGAAAGATTGCCAAAATTGATACAGAAATTATTCCGGTGGACAGTTCTAAATCATCCGAGGAAATCTTCTACAGATCATTGTAATCAAAAGCAGTATGAAGAGGGTTTTGACCACTCCCGGGAGAAAATTAGATTGCTGTGCATTCCTGGGACCTGGGCAAGAAATATTTAAAATACTTAAATCAGTTACTAGCCAAAGAGAGCTGCCCATGACTGGATGTGAGCTGGACAACATATATTGCAATCAGTTCACAACCAATCACATGCTGCCCTCTGGGAAGGGGGTGCTTGATCCCCTTTTAGGAATCTCCGACTGCTCCAGTGTTGGTACCTTTGCTTTATTCATTCATATACAAATCATTACTAAACATGCATTTATTTAGTAAATGTATTACCTGAAATGGTGGGGGTGTTGACACGGATGGGATGACTGCAGCAGCTGCACTCGCGGGATCAGTCTGCACAGCAAGGGGATTGATCATGTGTTCCATCCCATGGATTTTACCTTCTTCCATCAACTTGGCCGCTGAGGCAGCCTGAAACATGGAGTACTGTGTGCCCATGGTGGGAATGGCCACTGAAACATAGAAATTGATCAGTAACTCTACCTCAATTTTGTGACTGGAATAGACTAATATTCATGAAGAAACAGCCTATCACTTCACAAGGAACGAGTAAGATAATTAGTTCAAGATGCATTTTGTTGCTTGGATGATGTGGACTATTACCTAGTGAACTGATAGACTGTTCTCATGAATATTGGTCAGCACACAAAGTGGTTGCTTCCACTGTCTATAGGCATTTTATAACTTGAAATGGTCACTATCTGGTTCCATGGAAACAATCTCTTATGTATAAGACAGAAATGGATGCAGTTTCGCATACATACATACATGTAGCTTACCCTTATACAATTAATTATATAAAATATATTTGTTTTCTTATTTAAATAAAACCCAAACTATGAACCACAACCATTTTTCTTTGCCAAGTTCCTTTACGGTTACATTGTGTTAGTCTTAGCAGATAAGAAGGCATGAATGAGTGATTTGGGAAAAATAATCAAGTAACAAAAGATGATTAAAAAATCTCAGTTACAAAGAGAACTATAGGGATAGATTCTCAATAACAAACACAATCTGGGCTGATTTGAGTAGTGCAGTGTAAATATATTGGTATTAACTCAGAATTGTGGAATAATTTGTGAAACATACAACTATTTATATGGAATCGCTGCGCTCTCTGCATTAATCTACAATAAAATGTTACTATATAGAACAGTGCAATCAACGGGATTAAATAACTTTACATTATGGTTCAGTGCATAAATGGTTCAAATATGGCAGTTTATTTTAATTTGTGAAATATCGCTGGCTGGTAGACAGAGGTGGTTAATTACCAACACTGGTCAAAGGTGCAAATTTGCTCTAACACCGTAATAACTACACAGCATTGATCTTTTATCTGCCTAGTGCAAGCTATACAATAAAAGCAAATGGCTTCTATTGTGGTAGTAAGTAACCTTGGAGAAGCTCTGCATTTAGCATATTATAACAATACATGTATCTACAATTTTAAGTGGTGATTTTTTGTATCATCACATATTGAGTGTTTCATGTCTTCAGAAATTCTATGCAAAATTGTATTTTCTGTGTGTGTATATATAGGGTATCTCTTGGTAGAAGACTGAAGTCTGAAATTATATTTAAAAATGTATTTTATTTACAGGTGTGTGTTGGCTTATTAATTTGTTCTTGGGGGAATCACTTTCTTATACTCAGGATAACATTCGGAACACTGAGGATCTCTGTTAAATATGTAACAGAATATAATGGTACAAAAAGGGAGATGCTGGGGACATTTATCAAAGTGGAGTAAGAGGGAAGTAGAAAAGTGGAGTTATTTCAGAATTCTTATAATTCCACTTTTCCACTTTTCAATCAAGGTTTCTGTATTACACTCTCATAAATGTCCTCCAATGTATCTCCCCTGAATGAATGAATTCACTAGTTAGGGATCAATTTAAAATGTCAGATGTTAGGACTAACCTGTACCAGGTTTTAGAGCAACTGGATTGACCGCTGGTAATTCCAGGTTGGGTACAAGTTCAAAGCCTTTTTCTTGCTGTTTACCCTTCCCTTCATGATATCTGCTATATATGCCGCGGCCAGCCGAATATCCCCCAAGGTACGTGCCCCTGGGACCTGGAGCTCTGTTGCCAGCTGCACCTCGCCCTCTGCCTCTTATGCTGCCTGCTTGTAATACCAACACAATACAATCAGAAACCACAAGCGATCACGACTAAAGATTCTACCAGTACATATTGAGCGATGGATTTGAGCTTCCATTTTGGGCAATGACGTGCCATAGAGAAAAAGTGCCAAAGTTCACACATTCCTCAGTGGCAAATACTGTTGTCCCTAAAGTCTATGCTTAATTCAAGCCCATCAATTAGCGCGATTCCTCAGGCCCGGCAAGCTGCAGCCTCTTGAGCCGTCTTAGAATTTTTGGTACGTGGCTTAGAATTTTAGAACCCCCCTAAGACAGATTGTGTACAATATAGATTTCAAAGTATATCATGTCCAAAATGGAAACACAGTTGAAGCAAAATGCAGTTTCAGAATATGGCTTAAAGAGAGAGCTAAAATACAAGTGAAATAGTACTGTGTTTTGGGAAATTTTTGAAACACGTCAATAAGTAATTAAATAAAAAACTGTGAAATATTGACAGAATGTAAGACATTTGAAATGTTCTGCTATTAATTCCAGTTAGCTGGTGAATATATGATTTTTGCTTTGGCTGCCAACTTTATCAGTTTTGAGCTCTGTGCCCTTCAATAGTATAAAGTGCGCCCACAACAAGCCATTCTGGTTAGCTGAACTAGTGTTTGTGAAAATATACATTCTATTAATTTGCTAACAACTTCTTGCCTTGGCGAGAGCAGTAGGTTCTACTGAATTGATAGGCTGCAGTTTTTTGAATACTGGGTCAGGCTATAAAACTGCAGCCTCCATTGTCAAGTTAAACAAACTAAACTCATAGTTCTTGAAGGCAAGTAAGAACGGCATAGGGAACTTGCAAGTCCATGGAACACATGCATTTCAAATATTTTGCATTCTGACAAGATTAATGATTACACTTATATGTGTCTGTGTGACAAAGTACTCACACACAGAAAATCTTGTATTTTAGCTGAGAAGTGATTTATGACTTTGATATAGAAGGGTGAGTTAATAGTACATGCTATGCATAAGCCATCAAATCACGGTTGTTTTACTGACATATCAGACGTAGAAATCAGGTGACAGGCAAGGATATACTGATAAGGGAGAAATGACGTGCACTGTGACCAATGGCAGAATGTAATAAAGTGTTCATGTGACCTTGGTTAAGTTCTCTTATCTGCGCTGGTCATACATGATGGGGACAACAGACCATTTTATACTGCGTTCCTCATATACTGAACTTTATGGCTCACCCTGACTACAAAACCAAACTCAAAATGTACAGTATTTTAGTGGAGTTGGAATTTACCATATATTACATGATACCAAGTATATTCAAATATTTAGAGATGTAAAAGGAGATGTCCACCGAATGAACAGCTATGGTAGTGTTCCTCTGCCAATTACTGCTAAATCCCCAAGTTTTTACAGTTCTGCTGGTTGAAACTGAAAGACTGGAGACTTAAAGCAAATCTTCCCATTGGCTGCTGGGCATACACACGACCACACCCCTTACTAAGTCATTTCACTAATAGCATCAGCATAAGTTCCCCAAGACTTTTAATTTTGGTGATGACAGTCAAATGATGGGGCAGGGCCATGTTCTTGTTACATGCTAAGAAGTCTCGGTCTACAGTCCTCCAGCCAGCTGGAATGAAAAAATATGGGCCTTTGGTACAAAAATCTAGGTTCTGGTAGGGGGACCCCAACTCACAGGTATTTGGGGAAGGACTGCCGGTTAAAGAGGCAGGAGATGTAAAAAGGTGGATGGACATCACCATTAACTCATAAAACACTCACTAATCAAGGTCTGCAAGTTAAAATGCACAATTGCCCTACAAAAGAGCAATGGGCTGATGTATCAATCCATGACTAAAAGGAAAAAAATATGGATGCAAAAATGAATTTAATATAGAAGTATGTTAGCTGCATACATTGTGTTGCTGTTTCTATTGCAGGTAGTTCTGTTTGCTTTTTTGTTGTGAATGTTCTACTGGGTACAGGCTGATCTAGCTCTATGTAATTTCTTGTGCTCTGATTGGTTGGTCTAGCCAAGGTATAATTAAAGAATATGGAACCTACTGATTGATGTGTGATATCCCATATTGAAGATTCTCTGATCATTTTTCTCTGAACCATGTGACCACAGATTGGAGGCTGGAGGAAAGATGAAAAAGTGTACCAGCCATGTAATTTATGAATTTATACTATTTTTTACATCTTATGTTAATAATACACATAGCAATTTGGTGACTTTTCAAATTCAAACTGTATAATATTCTATTTGCCGATTCTACCCAAGAACATGACAAACGCAATTCAAGGTGAAGCATTTATAAATGTGCCATTAAAAAGCCATCATGTTTACTTTTGTTTTAATTATGCACATTTTAATATTAAAATTTGATCAAAAGAACATTCAATTGTTCTTCTAAGATTTTGTGCAATTTCACTAATTTCAAAGTATATACACAAAGCTTTGTAACTTATAAAACAAACTAAACAAAAAAGAACCAAAGCTTCAATGCCTTAATAAATTTAGCTCTAAACCAAAGCCAACCATTGCTGAAGATATATGTGTGACTACAAGGTGTGATATGCTGAAACCAGAAATGTGGTGGAAATGACAGATGCACAAAAATCAAATGAATATAATGTATTTGCTTGCTATATAGAAAGTAGATACAGAATATCCATTTCATATTTTACTGATGGCTCTAAAAAATATTTTTATAAGGGAATTATGTTGACTGGTATAAATTGCTACCAAAAAATAATTTTTGGAATCGTTTTAGATGCAAACTTTTGGTCACAGTGCACTACATTTTGAGGCAGCAATAATGGAATGACTGATCATGGCAGTAAAATGAATGTATCATGTCATATCAATGTGCTTGCTAAATATATTCTAGACTACACGCATTCTGTAGTTTCTCTTCAGAAAAATTTGAGATGATCTTTATAAATTTTGAGAAGGAAAGAGGGGAAAGTTGTGTTAGAAAAAAATTATAGAAAAAACACTCTAAATCAAGTACTGGCAGCATACAACATTGGCCAAACTACATTTCCCACAATGCTCAGTGACATAATGTGGGCAGTGAAGTTCAGTAAAAACATTGGACATACCTGACCAACGTTATACATGTAGAATGAACGCAACTAATTACTCATATTTATTTTTTAAGTGGGCATTTATGAATATTGATGCAGATAAAAAAAATGGTATTGCCCATAGAATCTAAATATATTCTATCATTTTTTTTAACATAGTTTAAAAAATGAAGGCAAGCTTAATGCTTGCTGAAGGCAATACACCTTGTTTAGCACAAGTTTTCATAAATGGCCCTGCTACCATATTTACAAATCTGTTGTAACCAATGCTTTTTTTGTTCTTTAAATTAAGTTTGACTGGTTACAGTATGTTTGTACACAATTTTTTTAATTAACCCCCAGAGATACTTAAAATATAATATGAAAAAATACGAGCAAACAAAGAATTACTGGCTATTTGGCAAATAAGAATGTAAGAGTATTTACCAACATGTATCTACAATCTGGATAGGAGGCCAAATGATATAAACAGATCTACAGTGTGAGGGGTACAAAAGCTAAAACATTTCTGAACACTCCTATAACTTAACTAGATAATGGATATTTATAAAACACATTTGTTACATTTACCAACCTTTCACAAAGTAATCTCTGTTGGGACCAATCAGGGCATTGTATGGGTATCCATAATATGCTAATGTGTAAGGATCACAGGAGTAAACATAACTAGGCTGGGTGACTTCTGTGGCCGGAGCCGTGGCAGGTGCACCTCCTTTAGCAGCTTTCTGGTAACGTGTGTATTGTTCCTTGTCAACGGGCTTGGCCAAAGTAACTTCTATGCAAGATCCTTCAAGTTCAGTCCCATTGAGGTTTCTCATGGCCTGGACGGCATCATCCCGGCTGGTAAAATGCACAAAAGCATAATCGCGTATTTTCTTGACCCGCTCAACACACCCAAGATTGTACTGGCCAAAGATCTGTTTAATTGTATCCTCTGATGTTTCAATCATCAGGTTTCTCACGTAAAGAATTTTGACGGTCTCCATCACATCTTCATCTACATCAATCTCTGGTTCCGCCCAGTCAACAGCGATCTGGTGGCCCCAAAGCTGGATTCTTCCTGGCATCAGTTTTCTTCTGGCCATAGCAGCTGCTCGGTGGCTTTCATACTCTACAAAAGCAAAGCCTCGATTTTTCATCTTATCAGCAGCACTGGCATAGACAATGACATCTAAAACCCCTTCTGTTACTTTAGAGATCTCTTCCAGAATCTCTTCTCTCTTCTTCATTTTTGGAATCCCCCCAATAAAAAGCCGACAGTTGTCTACACTGCAGCAAACCCCTAAAAGTCTTCCAGGTCTGATTTCAAAGTTGTTAAGTTCTCTAACTGCCCTCTTGGCTTCATGCTTGAGTGTGTACATGACAAAAGCATAGCCTCGGTTCTTGCCGTCAAAGTCCATCATCAGACGCATTTCGTAGATCCTACCTACGCTTTCAAATGCTGGAACTAGCTCATCTTCATACACATCACGGGGTATTTTGCCCACAAACACCTCACAGCCACGTGGAGGATGGAGCCCTTCCCAACCAGGTGGTGGACCTCCATATTTCCTCTGTCCATTTTCTTGGACCATTGCATAACCTGTACGTTCCATGAGTGCAATAAGAGCAGCCTCGTTTGGTGCACCAGCAACTCCTTCTGTAATCTTTGACGAAGAATCGCTACTCATCATTGCAATAGAATCCTCTGCTGTCATTATGCCAAAGTGATGCAGTACTTGCTGAAACCTATTGAAAGAATAAACACCAAGCATTAATACATGCAATAATTCAGGGCACTGCTATGAAAAAAAAAATAGACATTTAAAATAAATAATTTCTTTCTCTCTGCTTAAGCAGCTTCCCAGAGCAAATTAGTCATGTAAAAACTTGGCTTAAATAGAACTACAGGAAAAAGTGTATGAAGAAACAGCAGATATTGTGGTAGTCAGACGAAAGGCACTCCTTATCATGCAGGGACTTGCACAACAAAAGGCAGAAAGAAAACCTTTACCCAGTAGTCTTTATGTGAAAATACAAATCTTTTAAAATAGATCTTGATTCATGGTTTCTAATCCATGACTACTGACATAAAAATATATTAATTGCAATATGTATTTTCACATAAAAACAAAACTAACAGTGTCCTATATTGATATGTTTAAAAAAATGCACTCTCCGAATTTCATAAACATTTTGTAATAATTAGTCATGGGTGCACCTGGGGTAAATAGGCCCATAATTAATGTATTCTCTATAAGTCACAACTGTAATCAACATTCCGTAACAATTAGTCCAATTACTTTATGCATTGAAATATATGCAGCCTCTGTTACCAATAATACTTGTTTACATAAAAATGTCCATTGATTTAATATACTTAAACCACAAAAAAAGTGTTAAAATGTGAACGAGAAAGCTTTTCACCTAAACTACACAAAAAGAAGACTTTTTACTTACATCCCACCTATATACAGTGGAGGCATCCATATTGTGGGCTGAACCAGTTTACAACCTATCAATATGTTGGGAACCAGTGACATCACTGGGGCACTGTCTGACTAATATTCATGAGGTACACAACAGACCACCACTCTGCGCCTATCACTGAGGCACTGCCTGACTAATATTCATGAGGTACACAACAGACCACCACTCTGCACCTATCACTGGGGCACTGTCTGACTAATATTCATGAGGTACACAACAGACCACCACTCTGCACCTATCACTGAGGCACTGCCTGATTAATATTCATGAGGTACACAACAGACCACCACTCTGCGCCTATCACTGAGGCACTGTCTGACTAATATTCATGAGGTACACAACAGACCACCACTCTGCGCCTATCACTGAGGCACTGTCTGACTAATATTCATGAGGTACACAACAGACCACCACTCTCCGCCTATCACTGGGGCACTGCCTGATTAATATTCATGAGGTACACAACAGACCACCACTCTGCGCCTATCACTGAGGCACTCTCTGACTAATATTCATGAGGTACACAACAGACCACCACTCTGCGCCTATTGTGGACTATTACAGAACACATTTGTTTGCACTCAGGTTCAGCTCAATTAAAAGGGATATACATGGTGAAAGATCTACATAGATATAAACTGACCTCTATGTCATACCGGATATGATGTCCACAGGACAACTGTGATATAAATTGCACCATGAGTACAGCAAGAAAAGTTTAAAGTTAACCTCATTGCAGCACCTATCATTTCTGTCAGTGTGAACAGCGTATGTGGCACATCATACAGATCAGTGGTTCGCTTGCAAACCCTATTCCTCCGCCAGTTTTCTAGCTTTGGTGCATGCAGTTTTTATTGGTTTGATAAAGGATTCCTGAATTATATTACATTATCTATTTCAACAAGTATGAATGTTTATTGCTAACTTAAAGGTTAGACTGTGGCTGTGTGATGTTTTGCTTCAAAGTTATTACTTGGCAAAGTGCCAAATACTGTAATTTTCCATGATACTTTGGACACTATGGGCACTGCTATGTTGGAGTCTTTGGCAGGTATTTCATTTTACCTAGACAGATTAAACACTGTGACTGCCCCTCATGAAGTGAATAAATGCAAATATACGACAACAAAAAAGAGATTCTGTCTGCAAGCCACAAGGAGACTGAATTTCTAAACAGCAATTTGCCTGTCTCCGCCCACAATTCCTGAAGTGAAGATTAAATCTTCATTAGCTGGTTCTCTGGGATAATGCTTTTTGAGGAAAAAATCATTAGGAGCATGCACATACCTTCTGTTTTAAAAATGTGCTTAGCATACAGTCATCTTTGCAGAGTGCCTTTTTGGCCAAATGTTTTACAGAGACGGGGGATGAGGGGTGCACGCTCTTCAAGTCTAAATTTCTACGCAATGCATCTTAAACATTCTGGCCCTGGGTCGTTAAGGAGAGCAAAGCATAAAAAAAGGAGTAACTTTGTAACTGGGCAAAACCATGTGGCATGGGAGGGGGAGGTAAATTTTAAATGTGGGGACAGATTTATAGTTGGAATAGGGTATGCCCTATATGAACTTTAAATTTCAGTGTAAAAATAAAACTATCAAGTATTTGTGTGCTAGATGAAAAAACAGCCAGTATTTAAATTATGTGCAAAATAATAATCTAATTGGCACCCCTTGCATTGTCACATGATTTGTCCCAGAGAACACTTACTCCTTTTTTTTGCCTTACTCTCCTTAATGACTCAGGCCCTTTGCCTTAAGAACCACTGTGACTTCAAATTTATCAGCGACTGCTGTTCTGGGGAATTGTCTGAGTAGAGAGGAAAGTACCCCGTAAATGGCAGATGTGGGACCCTCATAAATGTATAATTTAGAGTATAGCGGGATACCTATGATACTATTATTCTGCCTTGAATTATCCTTTCAGAGTTTTCTGTTTTCCCAGTTATGCGCTATTCTCAGGGAGTCATTACAGTCTCCTTGATCTAGTTTCCTACACAAATGCACACAGCAGATCTGGATCCCAAGCAAACTCTTGTCAGACAGGTTCTACTGGCTTGAGGGCACAATTACGCTTTAATTTGTTTGTTCGAAAAAGGTTGTCATGGTGAATACCACATAACCCAAGTGCCAGCTCTAAAGCAGATAAAATTCTAATGTTTATAAGCCTTAATTACAGTTTAAAGTGTGTTTTGCAGAACTAGACAATACTGGGCAATACTTTCCCCCATACTTCCCTACTCTCTTAGAATGTCTAATAGATTCCTGAATTTCAAGCAGTGTTCCCGGACTCCCAGGAGAGCAGGCCACCTTCCTGGATCCCACCGACTTCCATAGTGAAGGGTGCAGGGCAGGGCTTTGAAGATGGGATTCGTTGCGAATCGCGCTATTATGGTCTATTTTCCATGGCGTGGTTACGTGAATGGTGGCATTGTGCAGAAGGGGGGGGTGGGGCTGTGATGAATTGCCTTTTGGAATGCCCCTTAAGGACCTCACAGGGGGTTTGTTGTTTTATTTAAAGTGATACTCAGGCCCAAAAGCTTACGATTAAATTATTAACTATATAACTATAAATAATGTATAGAAATTATTTATTTGCTTTGTAAGAAAGTACATTTATTTCTCTACATTGAACTTTGAAGCCCCAAACTGATGTAGATGTTAAGCAGTAAATGTGTGTTTTTTTATCTCAGTCACTTTTGTTGCCAAAAACAGTACTGTTGCATCTGTACACAGCAATCTGCCGCAGTATTACCCATAAAGTGAATACATTTATGGCTTTTAGTTTTGTTTTCCTTTTCTTCCCCATAAAGTGACCTATTTTTAAAACAAGTCCACTCTCCAGTACATCATTAAAAGGCCAATCTTCCAGGCCCTTCACCCTGAGGCAAAACGTACCAGGTCTGACTGGATTTTCCCTAATTTACACTGATTGAAAACCAGCAGAGCGATGCCTCATGGCTATTTAGATTGCCTAATTACAGGACCACAGTTTTTATTGAAGAAGCCACAGAATGATTTCATGATTAAATTGCAAAGATTGCACTGCAATGACAAATCACCAACACATTAATACAATTTTTTCTTGGTTTATGTCTATATTTCATTTGTTTTTCATTCTTAAGTGTGTCATATATATATATATATATATATATATATATATATTAATAAAACTATTTTTCTTAGGGTTAGGAAGACTAAACAAGCCCTAATGCCAACTCTACCCGCTATCTCTCCAACCCAAGCTAACTTTCCAATTTTTAAGACTCCAAGGAGTACCGTATTTCCCCATGTATAAGACGCACCTTTTTCCCCAAAATTTTGGGTCTAAAAAGTGGGTGTGTCTTATACAAGGGTAGCAGCACTTACCCTGTCAGATGATTCCTCTGTCCAGTAAAGTCTTCTTTCTTCTGTCCGTTCGTTATGTTCTGATCCTGATGCTGGAAAGTCGCTTAAGGTCCTCCTCGCGATGACCGGATGTGGTGTGTGAACCGCATTTGGAGCGCACACTTCCGGTTTTTGCATTTGGCGTTTTTTCCAATCAGGACCTTGTTAAAGTCCTGATTGGCCATCAGGTCATCGGGAAGAGGACGGTAAGCGGCTTTCCAGCATCAGGATCAGAATGGACAGAAAAAAGAAGACTTTACTGAACAGAGGAAGCATCTGACAGGGTAAGGCAGAATTAGCAATAGTGTTAGAACTCCGTCTCTCCTCTGTATATGCTGCACAATTTTTGGGCAAAAATTAAGGGTGATTTTGTGAAAAAATTAAGGATAACGTTTATCCTCAATTTTTTCACATGATTTATATAGGTGCATCTTATACAGTGGAGCGTCATATACATGGGGAAATACGGTATATTTACTAAACTCTGGATTTGAGGGTTTGAAAAAGTGGAGATGTTGCCTATAGCAACCAATCAGATTCTAGTTATCATTTCTTTAGTACATTCTACAAAATGACAGCTACAATCTGATTGGTTGCTATAGGCAACATCTCCACCCACATTTTAGTAAATATATCCCCAAAATGTAGCCTGACCCTACCTAACCCTGACTCTCATCTTCATGTAATGTCAGTCACAGGGTGTCAATGTGAAAAAGGGCTTGAGAAAATGTTTCCTTAGTCATTGACTTTGTCCGTATTGTATTTTCTTTGTAGAGCCATAACCCCCCCTCCCCTGCATGCACTCACATCTGACCTTTTCAACATACACCTTGCTCTGTAGAAAACTGAGCTGCTTTTGAAGTTACTGATTAATCTGAGGTACCAATGACTGACTCGTACAAATCAAGCATTTAACCAGCTGCTGATTTCAGAATGTCTGGGGGGTAGGTCCATTCTTCCTATCTGTATTTTTGTCACATCGACAGAACTGAGCTGCAAAGTGCGGCAATTTGAGAGTGACCTCTGATCTGCATTATTTGTATAACCCTTTTATAGGAATTGTGAAATAAAAGTTTACAGCGATTGTTAAGGAATATAGCGATTGTGAACATTCATCGACGACTTCTGCACAGGGTTAGTGTAATAAAAATATTGAAATGTTTAACTAGGGTTTAGGGCGAAGCAGGAAGATCTTTGCACTTAGCATGATTTGGCAAAATTTATAACAGTAATCATACTTACTGTCTAAAGAGTAAACTAATAGTGCGAGGTCAGAGCAGGGGGATGTGCTACAGACACCTACCCTACTGATGCACAAACACTTATTACTAATAACCCTTTCACTGCCAGTCGCAGAATTTTACACCTGAGCAATAGCATTCTATAGCATGTTCCAGGTAACAATGTACATTGTAGGCATCCAACTGAAGCTAGCGTATTGCTGGCAGGATTTGGTTTAGAAAATCCTTGCATTGCAGCACTGACAGTTATGGCTCATTAAGACAGATGTTTTTAATCCCTTTTTTATAAACACCATAGGCGCAGTATTCCACACTGGCCCCAGGTGTGTTCTTCAGACAACTACATCAAAGTAAATGGAGGGGCTCTTTAGTAGTATATCTGAAGAGTTTTCCTCCCAAGGGTTCCTTGAGATGACTGCCGACGCTGGGGTCCATGATCTTGAAGCTTGCAAGATGTGCGCAAGTTCCGACTAATAGCTATCTCGGAAAGGCGTGAAAATTGGTGCAATTTGGACATAACCCTAAACTCTTCTCCTAGTATGTAAACTGGATTGTCAATACTCCACATAAATATTTGTAATGTTCATTGCTGTGAAGATCTCAGCTTTGGTCCACTGTGAAAAACTGAACAAAAAAACACTAAATACGTGACGTGATATCAATCTAATGACAGCCTGACCCTGTCTGGGAGCGAGCGCTGATCCTTACAGTGCCTCCTTTTTTGTAGGCTTCAGGGTACCTCCTGGTGAGTTTGCTATCAATGTAAAAATACATTAATATATGACCCAATATGGTGATTCTCATTGTTTAGTGTTAGGGCCATTATATTGGCAGAAGTGCTGTCAAGTGGTGGATGGTAAAGGCATTTTTTAATAAATAAGAGACAATTTTAATTACTCTTTTTATTGCCTGATGGCAGTGTGGGATTTTGTGTTTCTTTTCTAGACAAACCCTCCCTTTGGAGCACTTGCTATTATTTATTTAATAAGGCCAAAGAGTTATTGTGTCAGACATAAACACCTCTGTAGAGTTTTGGAAACAAATTATGATAAAAACACAATTCACTATACACAGCTAACAACCCAACAAAGAACCAAAAGTAATAACTGTCCACAGAGTAGGTAATATTAAAGAATTTGGGGGATTAGGCAAAGAGTTTATAGATCTATAAATCAGACCCCCAAAAAGGCGCATTATGGATGGTGTAAGTGGGGCCAGAAGAGAAACGTGTGGAAGTGATATAGGCGTTAAACAGAATGGTCTCACTAGCCATACAGCAGTACTTGCATTACTTGGAAGCCTACAAATCAGAGCCACCGAGAATTTCTCAAACCTGCTGTGAAACTGAGTGAGACTTTCGGAGCACAACAAACAGTCTTAAAGGGCACAGCAAGAGGAGACCTATAATGGGATTAGACTGCAGAACAATACATACATTGTCCCTCTTAACCCGTTCATTGAAAAAAACAGGTAAAGAAGCTCTCTGTAGCCATTGTGCAGCCCTCCAATTGGTGAAACAGGAAAAAAACAAAAAAAACTTATTTACCACTGAATGGATTTAGCCACATTAAAGCAGAATTCAAACTAATTACAAGATTAGAAAGTTTACCCTGCCTCAGATTAGGCTTAGTCCCTATCAGTCGCTTTATCTTATCTGTTGCAAAGTGCAACACCATGTAAAATCAATCGCCATAGACAAACAAGTCTCATGTATTTCATGTACCAGGCACTCCCCAGGATCCAAGGACCTTTCCTGGTTACGTGCTCACCTTTCACAACCTGTTCTACCCAAACATATCATTTTATATATAGTTATAGTGAGTGTAATGCAATAACTGCATGTACTGACCAAATGGCGTGGTTTACTTATGCAAACATATCAGCTTTATAACAGACGATCCAATCTACTTCTTGGACATCAGAGTGCAAAGATCCCATCGGAAACAGTCATTTAATATTTGCATATGCACCCTATAGCCATACCAGGGAGAAATGGCCACCAACAGATTTCTCAGAATATCAACTGTATGATTAGTTTTTGGTCAGGTACAGTCAGTATTTTCACTGAAGCTGGACAGCTATCTATACAGTTCAAAAGAAAATGGTTCATTCATATTCCGTTATGTAAGCACTTACTGACTTACAGAACTGCTTTGTTCACTAGCTCAGACAATCAACATCTTACCTGTCTAGCAGGTTAACACATCACTGCGTAAATCAGGGCAACAAGTGTGTTTTTCTATTCAGTCACAATTAAATGTAATATAAAGCCGTTTATTAAATGAACTTATACAGCGTTTCCTAAAGACATTAAAGGTCAATTCACACCAGAAAAACAAATCATTTTCTGGGCTTAATAAACTAAAGTAGATAATATTTCCAGTACCATATCTATCCAAACACTAGTGGCTTCTATCTATCCAAACACTAGTCGCTTCTATCTATCCAAACACTAGTGGCTTCTATCTATCCAAACACTAGTGGCTTCTATCTATCCAAACACTAGTGGCTTCTATCTATCCAAACACTAGTGGCTTCTATCTATCCAAACACTAGTGGCTTCTATCTATCCAAACACTAGTGGCTTCTATCTATCCAAACACTAGTGGCTTCTATCTATCCAAACACTAGTGGCTTCTATCTATCCAAACACTAGTGGCTTCTATCTATCCAAACACTAGTGACTTCTATCTATCCAAACACTAGTGGCTTCTATCTATCCAAACACTAGTGGCTTCTATCTATCCAAACACTAGTCGCTTCTATCTATCCAAACACTAGTGGCTTCTATCTATCCAAACACTAGTGGCTTCTATCTATCCAAACACTAGTGGCTTCT